>NC_057797.1:229676839-229717593 GCF_018294505.1 Triticum aestivum | reverse complement strand
CCCCCCACACACACACACTTTCAGTCAGCGGGCCAGAGAGGCATATATCTCACCAAGATGGATCGTAAAGCAGACCAAGAATAATCCACCTTGGTTGTACACCCTCTCTCTTGTTATTGGTCAAAGTGATGGCCATCCATGCGACCTCGGAGATGGGCTAGCTCGCCAATAATCACGCAAGTAGCTAGTCCCCGAATACAACCACTACATGTGTGTGGCCCAAACATATGTATTGAGAGGTGTGTTTTTGAGTAACAATGGAACAACTTTGATGTGGCACCATGATTTCGAACTAGAAATCCCGGCACTAAGTGAGGGTTAGGTTGATGCTGCATATGTATGTTACACCACACTTCAAGCCAACGACGGGGATTCATATATGCATGCATGCGTGCATAGTATATGCGCTCAAACTTAATTAGGTATGAATCTCACCATGACCTATACTACGATAACACGAACCAAATGAAGAATCCGCCATGGTAACCTATCTTGGTGTTGGTCAAGGTGATCATGGATGTCCACGCGGGCCCAAGAATATATAGGCTTGTCGCCAATAACCACGCGAGGGAGTGTATCGTTCAAAGGCAACCACTACATGGATATGTATGGAGGTGATGCGTGCATGCATGTTCGAATATAGAACATTGATCTGGCGCGTGTGTCAAAAATCATACACTAACTCCCCACACAGAGCGAGATCGGTTCATGATGGTGTCGTTGTACTAGCCAGTTCGACTCGATGGGAGGGATTCATGCGTACACATGCATGTGTGTGTGTGCTCAAAGTGTATCATGCATGTCATCCCAGAGCAAAAATAATAATCCCCTCCTAAGTCAAATTAACCTCTCTTGTTGTCAGGCAAAAAGAAGTGATGGACCAAGCGGGCCCACAGATGGAAAGCATCGATATCGCTCATAACCGCTTAAGTGGGTGCGAGAGGACAACCACAATCGCTTTGCATGTGGGCCAAACATATATATGTTAAATACCCAAAATGCACAACTTTGATGTGCCAGATGCCTAAAAAACAGTAAACCATGCACCCACACAGAGCGAGGTTCATAACAAGCGTACCACATATGATGTTCCCCTTCCCCCCTCTTCAGCGCATACTATATGCTCCTGCCGTAATATATTTACAACCCAAAAGAATCCTCATCGATGGTGAAATTAATTAACCTCTCCCAATGTAGGTCAAAGTGATGCATGCATGCATCGACGATGGCCTCGTGGGCGAATAGATGGAAGCGTCACTCGTGAGTGTCCTAGCTACGATATATATGCAAGTGGCCAAAAAGGTGTTGTGTGATGTTTGAATAACCAATTTCACAATTTTGATGTGGCACGTGTCTCGGTAATCAAAAAGTCCCGACATTCAGTGAGGTGTACTTGTTCATGGACGCATATGTATAGTATATATGCTAGTCCCCTCTCACCTCTTCGACGTGTACTATATACCACCATAACACAAACAAAAAGGATTCTACCTTGCTGGTCAAATTAACCTCACTACCGGCTATTCGTCAAAGTGATGGACGACGACCTCGCGGGCCCACAGAAAGTGTCACACGCGGGTATCGAGTGTCATGTAGGACAACCATCGACTGCATGTGGCCAAAACATTTATGTATGAAAGGGTTGTGTAATGTTTTAAATAACGATTTCATGACTCTGATGTGGCACCATCCTGCCTAACAAAACGGCCAACCCACACGGTGGCTCACAACTCATAGTGTACTGCGAGCCACCCGCCACCCCTCCCCCCACACACACACACCACGAATCCACCGCAACTACGATACATGTTAAATTAATTATCCCGCGGTGAACATACATGTTACCAAAGGAGGGACGTTTTAATTTCAAAAAAAATCACAGAGATCGTTAAGATGTTTTAGTACATTGATTGATTGATTTTCTGTGGGTATAATGTGCAAAAATCAAATTTGAGCTACATGCACACGTGACAGTGCACCTAAATGGATTGCAAAAACACATGTGTCTCACTGGGTGCATATTTACTCCCCGTGCAACAAATTTCAAACATTTAGAATGTTGATTTTTAAATTCTAGTACATCCAAAACTTATTTGAAGTTCATGAAACTTATCGTGTTGTCATATGGACACCAATACAAAGTGGAAGTGTACATTTTTGTCAAATTTGAGACCAGTTTTGATGTAATCTTTATCTAATTACAAACAGGAGATTATTAATAATTGGGAACCAATATCCCAAATAGATTATTTATTCGAACCGTGAGCGTTAGACCAATAATGGATATGTGCCATGCTTCGGTTAAGCAATAAAGTGGCAGCATTAATCATCCAAATAAAAAACAATATACATGCCGCTGCGCGACCCATGTGGCGTGCGAGCAGGCGTGAGTTGACGGGATGCATGCGAGCAGTCCTCCACATAGGTAGACGAGGAGGCGTGCGTGCAGGTGTGTGAATTGACGGAGCTGTGCTGTACGATCGAAAGTATGTCTAGAGGGGGGGTGATTAGACTACTTGACCAAATAAAAACTTAACCTTTTCCCAATTTTAGTTCTTGGCAGATTTTAGCTATTGTAGGACAAGTCAAGCAATCATCACACAATTCAAGCAAGCATGCAAAGAGTATATTGGCAGCGGAAAGTAAAGCATGCAAATTGCAAGAATGTAAAGGGAAGGGTTTGGAGAATTCAAACGCAATTGGAGACACGGATGTTTTTCCCGTGGTTCGGATAGGTGGTGCTATCCTACATCCACGTTGATGGAGACTTCAACCCACGAAGGGTAACAGTTGCACGAGTCCACGGAGGGCTCCACCCACGAAGGGTAATGGTTGCGCGAGTCCATGGAGGGCTCCACCCACGAAGGGTCCACGAAGAAGCAACCACCCATGAAGGGTCCACGAAGAAGCAACCTTGTCTATCCCACCATGGCCATCGCCCACGCAAGACTTGCCTCACTAGCGGTAGATCTTCACGAAGTAGGCAATCTCCTTGCCCTTACAAACTCCTTGGTTCAACTCCACAATCTTGTCGGAGGCTCCCAAGTAACACCTAGCCAATCTAGGAGACACCACTCTCCAAGAAGTAACAAATGGTGTGTAGGTAATGAACTCCTTGCTCTTGTGCTTCAAATGATAGTCTCCCCAACACTCAACTCTCTCTCATAGGATTTGGATTTTGTGGAAAGAAGATTTGAGTGGAAAGCAACTTGGGGAAGGCTAGAGATCAAGATTCATATGGTAGGAATGGAATATCTTGGTCTCAACACATGAGTAGGTGGTTCTCTCTCAGAACATATGAGTTGGAATTGTGTATGTGTTCTGATGGCTCTCTCCACGAATGAAGAGGAGGTGGAGGGGTATATATAGCCTCCACACAAAATCCAACCGTTACACACAGTTTTCCAATCTCGGTGGGACCGAATCAACAAACTCGGTCGGACCGAAAAGGTAAACCTAGTGACCGTTAGAGATTTTCAGTGGGACTGACATGCAACTCGGTAGGACCGATATGGTTAGGGTTTGGGCATAACGTAATCTCGGTGAGACCGATTACACAAACTCGGTGAGACCGCGTTTGGTAATAAGCTAACCAGAGAGTTGGTCATGTAAACTCGGTGGGACCAATTTGCTCTTTAGGTGAGACCGAAAAGTTACAAAAAGGAAACAAAGAGTTTACACTGCAATCTCGCTGGGACCGATTCGCTCTTTCGGTGAGACCGAAAAGTTACGAAAGGGAAACAGAGAGTTTGCAATCCCATCTCGGTGAGACCGAGATCCCTATCGGTAGAACCGAATTGCTAGGGTTTGGCAGTGGCTTACGACAAGTGAAACTCGGTGGCGCCGGATAGAAAGAATCGGTAGGACCGAGTTTGGCTTAGGGTTTAGGTCATATGTGGATATGGGAAAGTAGTTGAGGGTTTTGGAGCATATCACTAAGCACATGAAGCAAGAGGCTCATTAAGCAACACCTCATCCCTCCTTGATAGTATTGGCTTTTCCTAAAGACTCAATGTGATCTTGGATGACTAAAATATAAAATGAAGAGTCTTGAGCTTTTGAGCTTGAGCCAATCCTTTGTCCTTAGCATTTTGAGGGTTCCACTTTCACATCCATGCCATGCCAATCATTGAGCTTTCCTGAAATAGTCATCTTGGAATAGCATTAGCTCAATGAGCTATATGTTGTTATGAATTACCAAAACCACCTAGGGATAGTTGCACTTTCAATCTCCCCCTTTTTTGTAATTGATGACAACATATAGATCAAAGCTTCGACAAATGATAATAAGCATGAAATATATCGTCACTTTGAGAAGTATGTGACAAGTAAGAGCCCCCTAAATTTGTGCATATTTAAAATTTGCTTTGGACTGCAAATGCACAAAGAGTTAGAGTCATGGGTTACTCTTCCATGTCACATACATCTTGGTGGAGCGCTTAAAATGATAAGAATGAAATACATGCACTCATCACCAAGAATAGTGAATGATCACATAAGATAGATAAGATGATAATATTAAGCAAACATTAAGTGTAGCAAACACATGATCATCAATGTCTCACGAGCAAAGACATAGTATATCACAGAAAAGCAAACAAAGTTCGAAAAAAAACACCAAATAAAACAAGAGAGAATAAAAGCAACACTCTCTCTCGAAGCCTATGATCTATACATTTTCTCCCCCTTTGGAAACAAGTTACCAAAAAGTTCCTAGAAAATGCATAGTGCTAAGTCGACACTCAGGCTTGATCTTCAGGTGGTGGTGGAGTCCGGAGCACTCCAAGGACGAAGCCATCTGTAGACGTGGTCGGAGTCGATGCTAAAGTGGATGCTGGAGCTGGTGGAACTGAGGCTATGGCTGGTGCAGACGTGGTGGCTCTAGGGTCAGCAACTGGCACTACAGACGACCTTGGACCTCGTGGCACTCTGGCAAAGGCATCAGTTGTAGTCTTGCCTCTCCTCTCCTGCATGTCATCCTGGAGCTGCTCCACTGCAGTCTGAATCTCTCTTGAGTTTCATATCCTCAGCCACAGGAAGAGCATCATTGTGGTCTGGGATCTTGGGCTTGAGCTTTCTAAGAACATTCTCTTCTTCTTCTGCAGCTTCAGGCACTGGGGCCTTGTTCTTCTCAGTAGCTGGGATGCTTCTTGTGTTCCTCTTTGGCTTTGTCTTTGGAGCTGGCTTGGCCTTGGAAGCAGCTGCCCCTGTTCTTATGGCATCACCCATCAGCTTGGGTGCCTTAGGTGCTGGTGCAGCTACCTCTTCTTCTTCCTCCTCATCTTCCATGATGGAAGCCTTGCCAAGCACTCTGCCTACAGTTTTCTTCACCCTTTCTTTCCTCTTCTTGCCTTCAGCAGCAACTGGCTCAATGGGAGTGGGCTTCTCAGTTGAAGCTCTGGCCTTTGACATAGGCTACCTGCCTGCTGGCCTTTTGATCTTCATCCCTGGTTTTATGCCCTGTGCTGGCTCAACTCTCATGGAAGTTGCTTCCTCTTCTGCCACATAATCCTCATCTTCTGAGTCTGAGGTTCTCTTCTTTCTCTGTCTTGTGGCAGCTTTAGGCAGATTGCTAGGGGTGCTCCTGCTGCCATCATCTGAGGAACTAGAGGGACTAGTGCCCTCACTCATGTGCACTTGCTGCTCTGACAAGTTCTGGCTATCACTTTGGTCTGACATGATGCAAACTCTGACTGCTGACCCTGTGAATAGGTTATAGATGAGATAGAGTGGATAAGCATCACAAAATGCAGAGATTTTTGCAACAGAATAATTCAAAAACTTAGTTTTAGTTTCCCACTGAAAGCATCTCAAATCTACCGATTTCTAAACTCGTTGATACCGAAGCAGTTTTGGCACCTAAACTAGTGAACTCGGTCAGACCGAGTCACAGTTCGGTGGCACCGAGACTGCTAGGGTTTCACAGAGTTCCAAAATCGGTCACACCGATAAGTAATTCTCGGTCAGACCGAGTCTCACTTGTGCAATGGCATAAGCCAAATCGGTGGGACCGAGTTTTTCAACTCGGTGGGTCCGAGATGGTTTCGGCGGAAACCTAACCCTAAAATTTTCGAATTAAACCTAATCTACGAGTTCATTGACTGGATATAAGTTTAACAAACATGGCAAGAATCATGATGATCACAATGTGCTAAGAATCAGATTGGGGAATAGCACAAAGATCGAGTCCATACCCTAGTTCAGCGGAGACTCGCTATGGCGGCAACGGCGGGGTTGAATTTCCGTTGACGGTGACGGAGACCAGCGACTGGAGGCGGCTGGCGGCGAGGAGACGATCCGGAGACCAAGTTGGCAGAGCAGGCTATCGCGTGGGCGAAGGGGTTTGGAGAAATTTCCAAATTTTTGCCCGTGACTATATATAGCCCGACCCTGTCGGTGTGACCGAGTGGAACAACTCGGTGGCACCGAGATGCAAAACTGTATACAGTTGTTGCAACTCGGTGTGACCGAATGGTTCAAATCGGTTGCACCGAGATTGAAAACCTAGATCAACTTAATGATCTCGGTAGGACCGAAAGTGGGGTATCGGTCAGACCGAGAATCATAAAGAGGTTTTGGAAGTTTAAGTCTATGACGAATCGGGGACTCCGAGCGCTCCTCACACAGAGTGGTTCGAATCTGACTTGATCAAATTTTGTGATGTAGCATGAATAGAGTTTGAGACGAGAAAAGCATAGATAGCTAGAGGAGGTTCTTAGGCATTCTTGTCCATCCACTTGGCAAAAGGAAATAAAACCAAACAATCAAAACAACAAGTGGATGTCCTCGAATGAGTAAAATATGCAACCAGCATGCTCACACAATAAGATGTCAAATGAAATATGTGACAAGGCATGCACAACCAATTCTAGCATCTATCAAGCAATTTGCGATGACAAGATCATCTATATATGAGTATATTGACTTAGGAGTCAAGTGAGAACACTTGATCATAGGTCATACTCATCGTTTAAGCTCAAGTGGGGTTACCACTTTTACATAAAGCATTGTTGTGTTCACATCTTTAGAGTTGCTTTAGCTCAAGTCTTAGAGTAAAGCTCCCCCTAGATGTGATATCCCCCCTTAGAGGGATGAACTAACCTCGGGTTTTGTCGATGATGACTTCATGTAGATATTGAAGATGTGGATGCTCAATGTTGATGTAGATAACTTGGAGCTATCCATTTGAGTGAATTGCACTTTCAATACCTACATGGGTTAGTCCCACAAGGAACAAACAAGGATATCCATAGACATAGAGTGATGCACACACAAGATGATGTCCATGAAAACTTTTAGGTTACCTTGTCCCTTGTCTTACCAACAAGAGGGTTTGTGACTCCTTGAACTAGTGCAAGATGTGGAAGTTGATTGCACTTGTTCTTGCCAAAATGATAAGAGTGCAGTATGTTGGCGGAGTCACCCTCAGGAACTCTCTAGTTCTTCTTATTTTGGATCCACACCATCTTGATGGGAATCCTTGGAGTTGTAGTTGTACTTGATGAAATGGAACTTGAAGTAGTCTTGGGAATCCACTTGACTAAGGTCTTAGGAGCTTCTTCAAATGCATCAATTTCCTCTTGAAGCTTGTCCTTGCCTTTTTGCTTGTAGTCTTGTGGTGGAAGATCATCTTGAGCTTGTGTCCCCTTGAAAGAAGTATCATACTTCTCTTGTTTAGGAACAAACTTTGTCTTGGGGTATTGATCTTCTTCCCACTCAACTCCATTGGCATTGAATTTTCGTTCAAAACCAACACCTTGATTCTTCCGGTGCGTTCCTTGCTTGCGCACAATTTCCTCGAATTTCTTACTCCCGGCAAGGCTTTTGTACACTCCTTTCTCTATAATTCCCTTCAATAAGCTATTTTCCTGCTCAAGTGTAACTTGGCTAAGAGAATCATTAGTGGAATCAAGAGAACTACTAGAAGCAACAATATTGGATTTAGCATGATCATTGTTACTGCTATAGGAAGAATCTTTCTTGTTCTTGTTACTAGACTTGACTTGAGGCATGTAAGTGGATAAGAGTAAACGCTTGGCAATGTAAGAAGAACTTTTCTTGTGGAGATCATCATTGATTGCTTTTAAGAACTCATGCTCTTGCTCAAGATTGAGCTTTTCAAAGCGTAATTTCTCATGAGCTCTTAAAAGTTCTCGATGATCTTCGAAGATAGTTTCATGAGCTAACTTAAGAGTGTTAGTTCTTTAGTTAGAGCCTCAATCTTCTCCTTATCACTGTCATTCGTTTTATCTTGCTTAGCATGATTAATTGACGTTTCATCATAGTATTCATCACTAGGGTTGTCAACAAGCAAATCATCACCTAACAAGTCATCTTCATCACTATTGAAATCAACATACTTGGGGTGTGTTACCTTAGGACCTTTGGCCATGAAGCATCTTCCAATTCCTTCATTTGGTGAGTCAAATATGTCGTAGGAGTTGGTTGACACAAGTGCTAGACCGGCAACACCTTCATCTTGAGTATCTTCGGAGTCGGAGTGATAACTTCTTTCGGAGTGGCTGTCGGAGTCGGAGCCGGATACCCATTCACCAACATGAGCTTGATGTCTTCGTTTTGTGTAGCTCCTTGATGATTTTTCCTTCCTTTCCAAATCCTTGCTTCTCCGTGAGTATCTTCATTCATAACGATCATCTCTACTCCTTCTCTCTCTTGGTGGTGATTCTTTGCTTCTTCTTTTTGGAGAATCTTCTCTTCTCTTGTAGGGTGCCGTACACTCATTGGAATAGTGTCCGGGTCTTCCACAACTGTAGCAATTTCGCTCTCGACTAGAAGATCTTTTGTCATTGTAGGACCTTGACTTGAAGCTTCTATTTTTGCTTCTACTCTTGTAGAACTTGTTGAAGTTCTTCACCATTAAGCTCAATTCTTCATTGAAGTTTTGTTTCTCACTTGATGATGTAGGGGCTTCACATGAGGCTTTGTAGGCACCACTTGATTTGTTGTGAAGTTCCTCTTTATCCTTAAGTGACATCTCATGAGCAACTATTCTTCCAATCACCTCTGTTGGCTTGAGATCTTTGTAATTGGGCATCATTTGGATCAATGTGCACACGGTATCATATTTTCCATCCAAGGCTCTTAGAATCTTCTTGATGATGAATCTATCGATCATCTCTTCACTTCCTAAGCCGGCAATCTCATTTGTGATGAGAGCAAGCCTAGAGTACATTTCAGCGACACCTTCACCATCCTTCATTTTGAACTTGTCAAGTTGACTTTGAAGCACATCCAACTTGGATTCCTTGACGGAGTCGGTACCTTCGTGCATATCAATCAAAGTGTCCCAAATTTCCTTTGCATTCTCAAGACGGCTGATTTTGTTGAATTCTTCGGGGCACAATCCGTTGAAGAGAATATCACAAGCCTGAGCATTGTATTGCAACATCTTCAACTCATCCGCGGTAGCTTCACGGTTTGGTTCTTTCCCATCAAAGAAGTTACCTTGCAAACCAACACACACAATAACCCAAACGGCGGGGTTATGTCCAAGAATATGCATTTTCATTTTATGCTTCCAACTAGCAAAATTAGTACCATCAAAGTAAGGACCTCTATGGTGATAATTTCCCTCGCTAGACGCCATACTCTCCTAGGTTGTGAAACCAAGGCTATGACCACCAAAAGCTATGGAGATCAAAGCAAATGGAGACCAAAGCTCTGATACCACTTGTAGGATCGAAAGTATGTCTAGAGGGGGGGTGATTAGACTACTTGACCAAATAAAAACTTAACCTTTTCCCAATTTTAGTTCTTGGCAGGTTTTAGCTATTGTAGGACAAGTCAAGCAATCATCACACAATTCAAGCAAGCATGCAAAGAGTATATTGGCAGCGGAAAGTAAAGCATGCAACTTGCAATAATGTAAAGGGAAGGGTTTGGAGAATTCAAACACAATTGGAGAAACGGATGTTTTTCCCGTGGTTCGGATAGGTGATGCTATCCTACATCCACGTTGATGGAGACTTCAACCCACGGAGGGTAATGGTTGCGCGAGTCCACGGAGGGCTCCACCCACGAAGGGTAATGGTTGCACGAGTCCACGAAGGGCTCCACCCACGAAGGGTCCACGAAGAAGCAACCACCCACGAAGGGTCCACGAAGAAGCAACCACCCACGAAGGGTCCACGAAGAAGCAACCTTGTCTATCCCACCATGGCCATCGCCCACGCAGGACTTGCCTCACTAGCGGTAGATCTTCACGAAGTAGGCAATCTCCTTGCCCTTACAAACTCCTTGGTTCAACTCCACAATCTTGTCGGAGGCTCCCAAGTAACACCTAGCCAATCTAGGAGACACCACTCTCCAAGAAGTAACAAATGGTGTGTAGGTAATGAACTCCTTGCTCTTGTGCTTCAAATGATAGTCTCCCCAACACTCAACTCTCTCTCATAGGATTTGGATTTTGTGGAAAGAAGATTTGAGTGGAAAGCAACTTGGGGAAGGCTAGAGATAAGAATTCATATAGTAGGAATGGAATATCTTGGTCTCAACAGATGAGTAGGTGGTTCTCTCTCAGAACATATGAGTTGGAATTGTGTATGTGTTCTGATGGCTCTCTCCATGAATGAATAGGAGGTGGAGGGGTATATATAGCCTCCACACAAAATCCAACCATTACACACAGTTTTCCAATCTCGGTGGGACCGAATCAACAAACTCGTTCGGACCGAAAAGGTAAACCTAGTGACCGTTAGAGATTTTCGGTGGGACTGACATGCAACTCGGTAGGATCGATATGGTTAGGGTTTGGGCATAACATAATCTCGGTGAGACTGATTACACAAACTCAGTGAGACCGAATTTGGTAATAAGCTAACCAGAGAGTTGGTCAGGTAAACTCGGTGGGACCGATTTGCTCTTTCGGTGAGACCGAAAAGTTACAAAAAGGAAACAAAGAGTTTACACTGCAATCTCGGTGGGACCGATTCGCTCTTCCGGTGAGACCGAAAAGTTACGAAAGGGAAATAGAGAGTTTGCAATCCCATCTCGATGAGACCGAGATCCCTATCGGTAGAACCGAATTGCTAGGGTTTGGAAGTGGCTTATGACAAGTGAAACTCAGTGGCGCCGGATAGAAAGAATCGGTAGGACCGAGTTTGGCTTAGGGTTTAGGTCATATGTGGATATGGGAAAGTAGTTGAGGGTTTTGGAGCATATCACTAAGCACATGAAGCAAGAGGCTCATTAAGCAACACCTCATCCCTCCTTGATAGTATTGGCTTTTCCTAAAGACTCAATGTGATCTTGGATCACTAAAATATAAAATGAAGAGTCTTGAGCTTTTGAGCTTGAGCCAATCCTTTGTCCTTAGCATTTTGAGGGTTCCACTTTCACATCCATGCCATGCCAATCATTGAGCTTTCCTGAAATAGTCATCTTGGAATAGCATTAGCTCAATGAGCTATATGTTGTTATGAATTACCAAAACCACCTAGGGATAGTTGCACTTTCATGTGCTCGCTGCGCAGTGTCATCGGGAGGCATGCGAGTAGCTGTGTGAAACTTTGGCAGGCATGCCAGCAGTATGGTGCGCAGGATCACCGAGAGGCGAGCCATTTGTTTGACCGCCGCCCACCTCTCTCCCACAACTCCCACTACTCCATATTAATGGTGCGCCCGAGCGGCCGCACCCCCCATCCTCGCTACACACACACATATAATCCTCTCTCTCCGCTTGCATCCTCGATGCCGCTCTCAGTCCTCAAAGCCGTCAGTGTATGAGGATGCCACCGAAGTGCCCCATCGGAGGGAGTGGCGATGTCGAGGCTGCTAAAGCACTGGAGCACGGCGTGGAGATGGATACAGAGGTTGCCATCACCGCCGGCGAGTTATCCTTGCACCCTGACGTCGTCGACGGCGTCGAGCTTCCACAGCCGGAGGCGGAGTTCCACACCGACTCCGACGACCACTCTGGCGATGACTCTGATGACCACTCCGGCGATGACTCTGACGACCACTCCGACGACGACTCCGATGACGACGGACAGCTGTTTAGTCATCTATACCCATTTATGTGTCAAATAGATCACAGGGTTTCTCTGGTTACTCCTGCCTCCCCCTTTTTTGAATAGAAATCATGTGGTTATGTTCTCCCAATCCATGAAATCTGAGTAAGGTTCATTAGATCCGTGTAGTGTATTGATTGTTTGAATGGTACAGGTGATAAGTGATTAGTTGTTTCATCTGTGCAAATGATTTCTGCTAGTAATCCGACTAGGGTTAGTGTTCGTGCTAATAATTCCTAGCCAAGACTTGACAATTGATTTTGAATGACCTACCTATGTTTGTGCCATTATTTTCTTCAAGATTGGTCTGTACATAGACGACTGTGCCTAAAAATTGAACCATAATCTCTGCATATGTATAAATAAATAGCCATAAATTCCTAATCCTACTTCACGGCATGTAATCAGTGATTTGATGCCAAATTTGTTTTACTATTTGTATAGGTGTTGTCTGAAGATGTGGACAGCGAGGATGAAGATGCCCAAAGGAGGTACAAGAGGCGAATCCTGAGGGAGCTTTATTCGGGAATGCATAACAGGCATATTAGGACCTGGAACGATGGCTATGGATGCCCATTTTGCAACCACAAGATTCATGACACGTATCTAAGTGTTCCGGCGCATGCAAGAGGACGGTTCGTTGGCTCCTTCAAGCAGAAGTATTCTCGCAGGGTGGCGCATGGCGCGTATGCCGAGTACCTGGAGAAGCTTCAGGATCGTGCTGACCACACGTGAGATGAGATATGGTATGGATCGAACTATGTACGCTGGAGTATGCTTAATGACGGTTGAACTATGTACTTATGATTGAACTATGCTTATGTACGTGTACGCTTATTATCTATGTCTGAGTATGTTAAATATGTCGCCAAATTTTGGTAAAAATTACAATGAGGGACCAATAAACCAGAACGGAGGTAGTACGTCAATCACACATGATTCCCAAAATTGGAACCATGTGCAATGACTTTCATTTTGCCTGCTACGTCAATCACACACGGTTCGCTCTAGCGAACCGTCGCCCCCAAAATTCTTTGTTGGGCAGAAAACCCTCACCACCCAATTCAAAAAAGAAAAAAGAAAACCCTCACCATCCCCACGTCACAAAAACCCTCACCCCGTCCGCCACCCCCTCGGCCCCTCCGGTACGTTCCCCATTCACACCTACACAGGCTCCTCCGCATCTATGCCATGACACCGCTTATCGCGGCGGTAAACACTTAGCTCGACGCCTGCCGCCGCCGCTAGGCTGCTGGCAAAGCCTACCGCATTTCGTCACTTCTGCTTGCCGCCGCCTATCGCCATCGACTTTCTCGACGCTACTCGCGGTCGACCCAGCTCCGCTCGGTTGGGGAATCTGTCGTACTGAGGGTTCTTTCTCATGGACGACAAGGTAACTAATTTAACAAGATATTATCTCATCTCTTATCCCAGTTCATCTGCCTCCTTTAATCACCCGGCGGAAATCACCGTGAATTCATTTTTATTCGAGCTTATTTGAGGGTTTTCTTTCATTCATAGAATGTACAGTGCACCGACACTTTAGGACTTGGCGACTGCCACCAGAGATTCCATCTCATCGTACCAGATAACTTGAGGATGCGTGCGGTATGTTCAATCTCACCCTAAATAGGTTGGCATGGCCTACTTTCCTAACATATTCTAAATATTGCTACATTTGGATAAAAGGTTCCACATGCACCATATACGTCAGAGGGGATTTTTCCCTCTTCTTTCTATATTAGGCAAATTAATGATGTATTGTTCTTTCGATTACTCTCATATTTCCATGATATCATGTTTACCCTATCTGTTTAATTATGGACTTTTATCCTTCGATTTCAACTGCTATACATTTCTTTCAATTTGGGACCATATTTGCATGTTACCATATTTTGTTTAATAATCCTACCATTTTCTGCAGGACATCCCTCGCTATGCAACAGATTATGTAGTGCACAATTTTTCCCTGTACATACATCAAGGCTCCACGAATGTCATACTGCACACAAACCATGGATTTACAATCGTTGCTACTGTAAGACTTGATGAATGTGGTGACTCCTATGTTCGCACTGGCTTTTGGAATGAAATTGCAAAGTTTTATGTACTGAAAGCTGGCACTAAAATTGCACTGCACATAGAAGGGCCTGGTCATGAGATATATGCTAACTTCCCCAACAAAATCATCCATCCAGACTTTGTTCGAAGTAAGTTTTCTTTTCAACTATCTGCATATGTTGACTTACCCAGCAATGTCAAATGAATTGCATAGTATTTAAGCAACCAATTGTTATTCCCTTTTCTTACTATATCCCTACCTAATAGCTTCTAGTTACCAATACACTTTTCTATTGCCCTGTTTTAACTAAATATTCCATGTCCTCCCATTTCTATCAGAAAGCGCCGCTGACAAGGAGACTGCGGAGGTGGAGAATGGTGATGCCAACAAGTGGAGGTGGGGCGAGCTAGAATCGCAAGCGACTCCAGCAGGCCTAGACTTAATCAGCAGCCTCCCCGATGATATGTTGAGAGTCATCATCTCCCTCCTCCCAATCAAATATGGGGCGCGGAAAACCCTCCTTTCCCGGTGGTGGAGCCCCCTATGGAACTCCAGCCCTCTCGACACCAACGAGCTCTGCCATGGCTATCGCAAAAGCTTGGATGCGTTCTCCAAGATCCTTGGCAGTCACCTTGGCCCAACCATAGGCCTTAGAATGGGCAAGTTCCATTCCAACGGCAAGGACCGAGCCAAGCTTGACGACTGGTTTCGATCCCCCATGCTAGATCACCTCGAGGAGCTCACTTTTGATGATGGGCATATGCGGTCGCTGCCAACGTCCGCACTCCGCCTCGCGCCCACGCTGTGCGTCGCCAAGTACAGGAACTACCATTTCCCACCCCTTAATGACGCGCCCGCTCTTATTCTACCACGACTGAAGCACCTCGAGCTCATCATCGTCTGCCTCTCAAAGGGTGACACGGAGCGCCTGCTCTGTGCTTGTACTGCACTCAAGTACCTTTGTCTTCAGGCAATCAATGGGTAGAGTACCTTCCACATTACCTCCATGACTCTTCGGACTATTTATGTGTGTTGCTGGTGCGGTAGGAAGCATCACAAAAGGTGGACCACGGTATGGTCATCCAGGACACACCTGCACTTGAGAGATTACTTGTAGTTGATCAAGGAGGTCCAACAAGAATCAATGTCATTTCTGCGCCGAAATTGACAGTGGTGGGCTACTCGTCTGACAAATACTCCGAACTTGTTATTGGATCCACACCCGTTCAGGTACAATAGTCGCCTTCTACCTCTCCTTCTACAAATTAACATTATTTCTAGTTTTGAAGATGTTTGTCCATCTGTCATTCAGAAAATGATTCCAACAAGCTTGACCCCGAAACTGCGCATAGTGAAGGTCTTGGCACTAGAGTCTATCGGGCCCGACCTGGAGCAAGTTGTCAGTTTCTTGAGATGTTTTCCATGCCTGGAGAAGCTATATATCGAGGTGATGTTCCTTTCCTATTAAATGTTAACTATAAGGGACTTCAATTTGTGACACCTTTTTCCAAGTTTACAATGACAATGTACTATGATTTCTGAAGGTTTTTTTGGAGGGTTTCAGTACATATATGCCCCCCATATTGGTTGCTTGATCCATATGGTTACACTCAATAAGCATTTCTCCTTTGGATTCATCTGTACTAGTTTTCTTAGGGAACTTTTCATCCACTCCAACCTCTTGTGAGGAAGGCTACATTTTTCTAGAATGTAATCAAATGCCCATGTTAATCATGTCAGATCGAGGATGGCATGTTAGTGCATTTTACAAATCCTGCAAACCAAATAGCTAGGCCTATAGTAATGTTCAAAAATGCATGTAGACACTAACACATTTTCTTCTTTTGCAGAGAAGATTAGGCTAGTGGTGGATAACATGATACAATATAACAATCACGTCGAATGCCTAGATCTGCATCTCTCAGAAATTACTTTGAACTCCTACCGAGGGACCTTATAGGAGACTATATTCGCCAGGTTCTTTTTTCTCATAGCAAGGGTGCTGAAGGAAATGAGGTTTGCCCTACATTTATTTCGAAAAAATGAATGGTCTGTTGATCAGCACCAGCGCCTGCGGCAGAATGGAGTAGGCTCCAAAAATGCTGAATTTCATTTTGGAACTTCAGATGATAGAGTAATCGGAAGTCATCGGGTCAACCCCATACTTGACTTCTCAGTGGCTGGCCCCTTTGCAAAAATTGTGATGTTTCGAAGCCAGACTTAGAAGCGGTGATATTAGTTTGAACCTCTCTGATATCCATGTTCAGCACATCAGCGCAAGCATTTGCAGCTGATGAGATGAATTTCATTTCTAATATCAGTTTGAACCTTGTAATCTTCGAATTTGAGCCATATAACTCTGGAATTTGAACCTAGTAACATTTCGAGCTTTTGTGGTACAATGGTATCGTATGAGACTCGTATATTGCTAGCACTATTTTGACCTTAATATGCAATGGTGTTAGATTTTATTAACCATTCTCGAATCAGTTTACCTTGTCGATCTCACACCACATGATTTTTATAGCTAACTTGACTTGATCTTCGACAATATTGCACACAGTTGGTTTCTTCCACCGTCTGGATGGAGAAACTCGACAAAGCTCACGTCATGTACGCTGCCAAGGAGGCATACATGAGCTACGACATGTACAGGCAGATTGTTGACATGAGGAAGTCCCTCCTTCCCCAAAACGGCCAGGGATCTAGCCGGAAGCAGAGCAATGGCAAGCGTCGTCGCAACAATAAGTGGATGATTAGATCCTCATTTCTCCTACTTTAGTATCCATGTAATTGCTTTCTTTGGTGTGTGGAAATGTTATATGTGTAGTCTTGTGTAATTGTATGCTTATTTGGTTATGCAATGCTGTGTTTTTAAGTATATATGTTGATGTTGTAGACAAAGCGTAGATGTTGTGCGGACAAAGAAAATCACATTGCGCACGGACTAAACAATGGAAACCGTCGGTGATGTTTTCATCACTCACTCACAATTGTATACCAGCAATCATTTGCACACAACACACACGGCTTGTTAGCAGTAATTGTCTATGTTGTTATCGGTCTTCGCGCATGTCCGTGCACAAAAGGAGGGGTCCTATTTTGTACCGCTTTACTTGTGTGTGGGAAGTTGGAGGAACGCATGCGGCCACACCTAGCGGGGCAGAGGAAGGAAGCAAAGCCACAAGACAACCAGAACAATGCCAAGCCAGGAACACAAAGAGCAGAGGGGCAAGGTGGGCTCCCCCGGCAAGGCCCTTGCCAGGGCAACTTGCCCAACGCCAACATCGCAGCCACCCTTGAGCCTGAGAGGTCCAACGCCATCGACAACATTGAAGCCAAGGCTCAGGAAGTGTCTGCATGGTGGCATGAAGATCTTTGTCGAAACCAGAAGCGCACAAGACTAGATTGTCACATCCCTAGCTCTGGTATGATCCTAGGTTTGCTTTGTGCATCATGTTTAAATTTCAAATGAAGTTGAAATGGGGATGTTTCAAACCCTAGCACCAAAGCAAATTCAAATAGGTTCAAATTAAAATTGGAATTTCAATAAACCCAAAATGCTCTTCAAAAATGTTCATGGTCTTTGGAAAATGTTGCAAACAACAACCAGAGGTGGTGCACATTTTTGCTAAACATTTCGGATTTTTGAATGAATCCATATGTATTTCAATTGGAGCTGTTTAAAACAATATAAATATTTTAAAGGCTCCAAAAATGTTGGAATTTGGTGATGGCCTCTGGTATATTATATCTAGTGGTCACAAGGAATCTCAACATTTTTATTTTGTGCTAGTATTTATTTTAAGCCAAAAACAAATGCCGGAAATAGAAAAGAAAACAAAAAAAAGGAAAAGCATACCCGAGGCCTGGCACTATTACAGCCCACCTGGCCAGCCCACCTGGCGGCCCAGCCCACCAGGGCAGCCCCGTCTTCTACCTCTTGCTAGTAGGCAGAGGAGAAGCTGGGCACAACGCACGCACGCAGCCACCGCGCGCCACCTCCACCCTGCCTGGCTGTCCTCCCGTCGCCTGGACCTTCCCTCGCGTCGCCACGCACCTCCTTCGACCCCTTCGTCTCCCTCTCTCTCCACCCGAACGCTCTCCCCCTCATCTATTCTGCCCGCCCGAACGCCTCCGTCGCCACCGCTCGCCACCATCGCGGACACCGCCATCCCGGTGACGCCCTGAGATGCCCAAGAGCTCCGCCTAGTACCCCTCTTCCTCCTCGTCGAGCTGTGCAACGCCGGACGCCCCCAAGCGCCTCCACGCCATTTTCTTCATCCTCCCGACGCCGGAGATCTCCATCACCGCCCCGCTTGCTCCGGCCCTCCCCGAGCCCACTGACTAACCCTACGGAACCGCTGCGAACTCGTACGCCCCTCGCCCCTCTCCCTGTCGACGCGTTCATCCTCTAGCCATGTTTTCCACCTCAGCCAAAGCTCGATGCCACCGTCCATGGCGCCGCCGCGGCCACAGCTGCTGCAACCCGCGTCCGAGCTCATCAGCACGCTCAGCGCAACCCTAGGAGCACGATGGACTCACCAGCTCCTCCCCTGGTGCTCCGTAGCCCCATTTCCATCGACGTCCGAACTCCGGCGCCGCTCCGCTCGTCGGTGCCGTCGACTCCGGCCACCCCGGCCCCTCTCGTGCGCTTCTCTGGATGCGGCGCACGCCCAGCTCCATGCAGAGCCCCTCCGCCGTCCTTTTGGTCGCCTGAGGGCGAAACCCGAGCCTCCTTCATGCGTGCTGTCGCCGGCAACGAGCCGCCAGCGTGTTGGGCCTGTTGACCAGGGGTTTGACCTCCCCTAGGTCATTGACATGTGGGGCCAGCCCCAGCTAATTACCTAGTTTAGGTTTAACTAAAATAGGATTAGCCCTGTGACACTGACACGCGGGCTCCACCGTCCAGGTTTAACCTGGACTGAGCCGTTGACCTGCTGACGTCACTGTGAGGTCATGCTGACGCAATAATTCCTTTCTGAAATTTAAATAAATCTTAAATGATTTATTATTTCTAGAAAATATCCAAAACTTCAAAAATTCATAGTAATTCAACCGTAACTCAGAATGAAATAATTTATATATGAAAAATTATCAGAAATGCAAGGAATCTATTTATGTCAGTTACATGCATGAAAAACCAACTTATACATGCTGTATACGTGAAAACATAATATGGGCATTTTAAATGCTTCATTTTGAATTGCATTTGAACCTTTGATTCAAATGGGCTTCAACAAACTTGTCATGTTCATGCATCAAACACTAGCATTTGCACATGTCATGTTCATACATCATTTTGTTGCATTTGTTTGTGTATTGATTGCCGGCACCGTTTCTTCTTGATAGGTTCCACTCCGGAAGGTGTTCCCGAGTACATGTCAGAGGAGCAGTGCCCCTTCGTCGTCTATCAGGCAAGCAACCCCCCTTGAGCATTTCCATAAATCCAAATCTCTCGCTCCTGCTCCTTATACTGCATTAGGACAACAACGATTCAACTGCTACTTTTCTGCTGTGGTAGTTGAACCCATTCCTCTGCATGACTTGTCATTGCCACAGTAACTAGTTGAAACCCACTAGAATGAGTAGGAGTTGCTTGAGCCTTGATGTGCCTACTCATCCATGCTTGTTTTCTTTATGCCAGCTATGCTTAGAGTTGTGTCGGGTCTGATTCATCGGGAAAGAATCAGAGTGGTGAACATGTCCTACCGATCAAGGCTAAGTGTGTGAACACGTTTTGGTAAAGGTAGCAATGATAGGCCATGTAGGAGTACATGGTGGGTTGTCTCATTGGAACCGTCCCTAAGCACTAAGTTCTGTGTATGTTATCCAAGTGCAGTTACTACCACACATTGGGTTCCGGTTATCCGGCCCCTCTCGGCTTATTAATCCACTTGATCTCTGTCCAGGAGTTGCAACTAGTTTCTAGCGTTTGTAGGTACTGCTACTTGTCTACCAGGTGGTGTCCGATGGGACGGGCTTGGGACAGACTAGGCACCGTGGCATGGTGTGCCAAGTGGCACCCAGATGGTGGGCTTGGGAACCCTGCACACATCGTTTGGGGCCGTACTGGAGACTTCGGCCAGAACTCCTTGCGGATGGAACTCGAATAGGCAATAAACCTGGACAAGAGACTTGTGTGGTTAGTCAGGTCGTGGCCGACACCCTCGCCCGGCTTCCGCTTGAAGGTTGCCGAGGTACATGACGTGTACAGGGCAATAAGTGGCAAGAGCGTGTGTGAAGAAGTACACCCCTGCAGGGTTAACATTATCTATTCGAATAGCCGTTTTCCTCGGATATGGAAACTTGGAGGACTTATGTAGTACATAGGCAACTTGAAGTGGATACCCTAAAATCCGCAAGATAAGCGTGAGTGCTATGGATGGCCTTCTCATAGGGAGACGGGAACGGATCCATAGTGGAGTATTGATATGGTGAATATGTGGACTCGTGTGCGTCTTCTCACCTCAAAGAAGTTTCTGATACTCGTAGTATAGGTTAGCCACTGAGTCAAAGCTGGCTTGCTGCTGTTAAAACTCCACCACCCCCTTTGTTGATAATGTTGCATATGTAGATAGTTCTGATGTAAGACTTGTTGAGTGCCTTCGTACTCACGTTTGCTTATTTATGTTTTGCAATTGGTTACACTAGTGACTTCGACGAGTAGCTTGTATCCCAGCTATGATCTTGTACCCTTGGGAGGGTCGTGTTTAGTTAGGCTTCTTAGTCTTTTCCTTTTGTAGTTGTCTGTACTCAGACATGTAATGATGGGTCATGAGACCCTTGTTTGTATTGAATGCTATGTGGCTCTTCTGGGCCTTTATCTATATGAGTTTGAGTTATGTTGTGATGCCATGTTGTACATCACATACTTGCATGTTATGCGTATGTGTAATGTGTATTGCTATGTGTGGGATCCGACAACCTAGTTGTTTATCCCTGGTAGCCTCTCTTATGGGGAAATGTAGTCTGGTGCTTCCTTGAGCCATAGTAGTCCGCTACAGCCCGGTTCACCAGAGTCCTGCTAGCCCAGCACTACTGCTCTAGAACACTTGACTGGTCGGCATGTGATTCACTTCGTTCCTGTGTCTGTCCCTTCGGGGAAATGTCACGCGGTGACATCCGGAGTCCTGTCTAGCCTGATACAGCTCGGGTTCCCGGAGTCCTGTTAGCCCAGTGCTACAGCCCGGATTCATACCCTGTTGACCGACATGCTCGAGGTTGCTTCATGTATGCCTGTCACTGTAAGTTAGTGCCACTTTGGGTTCATGACTAGTCATGTCGGCCCGGGTTCTCTGTCATATGGATGCTAGCGACACTATCATATACGTGAGCCAAAAGGCGCAAATGGTCATGGGCCAGGTAAGGTGGCACCCGTGGGAATACCGTGCGTGAGGCCACAAAGTAATATGAAGTGTTACATGCTAGATCAGTGTGATTTAGGATCGGGGTCCCGACAGCGTTGGTATCAGAGCCTGACTGACTGTAGGATTACCAATCCAAACTGGTCGAAGTTGAGTCTAGAAATGCTTTAGTTATATAAGGGAATTGATTGTTGAAGGGAACGTAAGGCTCTTTTTACTCCTTTACCTCATGTCATTCTTTTTGAGTCAGCCTCTTCTTTTCTATGAGGGTTAAGGCCTGGGCTTATCCCCTATCTCTCAGGATGACATGTTACTAAACCGTAAAGTCTTAGGATTGTTGGGTTGTGTCTCCGTACAGTTCTATTACTTCCGTGTGTCGTCAGTTGACCTAGAACCTTGATATTATGATGTTGATTGATTATGCTATTCCTTTGATGAATGTCTCAAAATCCTTTTGAGCATTTACAGCCGTTATGCTGCCGAAATTGTCCTAGGATTTCAAGAGTTTCCAATGCTTTTGCATTACATTCTGCATCCCCATGTTGATGCTAATTCCATCCTTGTTTCCTTGGTTTCTGTGCCAGGATGTCGTCTGCTAACCAAGGTTCAGTTTCTCATAGCAAGAACCATGGAGATGGTAGGGATGAGGATCCTCCTGACCAGCCTTTGATGGCAGAGTTCTTGTTAGCATCCGAGAGGAACAAGCGTGAGACTAACCGCTTGCTAGCAGAGATTTAGCAAAACACCGCACATCAGCGTAAGAAGTTGGTTTCCATCACCGACTTCATTGGTCTGAAACCACCCACCTTCCATCATTCCATTGAGCCACTCGATGCAGATGACTAGCTCCGGAGCATCACTCACAAGTTGCATTCTGCGAGCGTGGCTGAAGGTGACAAGGTCACCTATGCTACCTATCACCTGGAAGGTCCTTCTAGTATTTGGTGGCAGAGCTATGAGGCTATGCTTCCAGCTGGCCAGATTCCTACCTGGAGGGATTTCACCGAGGCTTTTTGTGAGCACCAGATTCCTCAGGCTCTCATTGACCGCAAGAAGGAAGAGTTTTGTAGTTTTACCCAAGGTAAGCTGCCTGTTGATGCTTACAGTAGAGAGTTTGGAAACCTCGCCCGCTATGCTATAGAAGAAGTGTCCACGGATGCCAAGAAGCAGGCTAGGTTCCAGAAAGGTCTCAACCCTAAGTTGCGTCGTGATCTCCACCTGCATCATTGTGATACTTTCTAGGCTCTTGTGAACAAGGCCATTAATGCAGAGACAACTCAACTCACTTAGGAGGAGTCTCGTAAGCACAACCATGATCTAGGTTCTTCCTCCCGCTCTGGCTCTCAGAAGCGATGGATTTGGATTCCGAACTTAGCTCTTCCACCAGGATATGCACCGAGGCCATCCGATGTGGCGCCTCACCCAACTCAGCAACGTGCTCCACCCAGGCCTATTAGTGGACCACTTGCCAATGTAGGTCCACGTCCTACCTCAGGAACTTGCTTCACCTGCGGAGAACCAGGACACTATGCACGTGACTGCCCTCAGTCCAGTTATACTCCAACCCAGTCTGAGAGGTCTGTTGGCCATGAAAAGCCATCAGGCAAGATGATCAGTACCAAGCCAGCCTCCATTGAACGAGCATGTGTGCGCCATGTCTCAGCTACAGAAGCTCAAGATGATCCCGACGTCGTATTGGGAACGCTTCTTGTCAATTGTCACCCAGCTTCAGTTCTGTTTGATACTTGAGCATCTCACTCCTTCATATCCGAAGGTTATGCTCGGTTGCACGACATGTCATTTTGTGATATGCCAACTCCACTAATAATCCAGACTCCTGGTTCCAAATGGCAAACCTCCAAGGTAAGCCATGGTAATGAAATCCTTGTTGACAGACTGGTATTCCTTGCTTCTTTGATATCTCTCAAGTCTTCAGATATTAACATCATCTTGGGCATGGACTGGATGACAGCTCATCATGCCAAGATCGATTGTTACACCATATCTTTTCAACTTACACATCCATCTGGCAAAATAGTCACTGTCTCTACTAGACTTGCAAGGCGTCAACTCTATTCTCTTAATGCTAGCCCTCTTACAGACCTTGCACATATTCCGGTAGTCCGTGACTTCCCAGATGTCTTTCCAGAAGAACTGCCAGGTGTCCCACCTGACAGAGATGTAGAGTTTGTCATAGAACTTATCCCAGGAACTGTTCCAATCTCTAGGAGACCATACAAGATGGCACCTTTGGAGTTAGCCGAGCTTAAGAAACAGCTTGATGAGTCCTTGCAAAAGGGCTTCATCCGTCCTAGTTCTTCTCCTTGGGCTTGTTCTGTCCTCTTCGTCAAGAAGAAGGATGGTACGGATTGGATGGTTGTAGATTATCGCCCCGTTAATGTGGTCACGATAAAGAATAAGTATCCGCTCCCTAGGATCAACGACCTGTATGATCAGCTCGTTGGATCCTCAGTCTTTTCCGAGATGGATTTGAGGTTAGGCTACCACCAAATCAAAATCAGAAATGGGGACATCCCCAAAATGGCCTTTGTCACTTGTTATGGTCAATACGAGTACACCGTGATGTCTTTCGGCCTAACCAATGCTCCAGCTACTTTCTCCCGCTTGATGAACTCGATCTTTATGGAGTACTTAGATAAGTTCTTCATGGTTTATCTCGATGATATTCATATTTACTCAAAGAACGAGGAAGAGCATGCCGAACATCTTAGACTTGTGTTAGAAAAACTCAGAGAGCACCGCCTTTATGCCAAGTTCTCCAAGTGTGAATTTTGGTTGCCAGAAGTGACCTATCTAGGCCACGTGATCTCTGGTAAGGGCATTGATGTCAATCCTGAGAGAGTTAAAGCCGTTCTCAATTGGACTCCACCCAAAACGGTCAAACAAGTTAGGAGTTTCCTTGGTCTAGCCAGTTATTGTCGCTGCTTCGTTGAAAACTTCTCCAAAGTGGACAAACCCCTCACGGAGCTTCTCAAGAAAGATAAAAGGTTTGAGTGGACCCCACAGTGTGAGCACAGTTTTCAGGAACTGAAAAGACACCTGACTTATGCGCCCATACTCGTGCCACCAGATTTCACTAAAGACTTTGTTATCTATTGCGATGCTTCGCGTCTAGGACTAGGTTGCATTCTTATCCAGGATCGTCATGTGATTGCCTATGCATCTCGACAGTTGCATCCACATGAGGAAAATTATCCTACACATGATCTAGAGCTTGCAGCCATAGTCTATGCACTGAAGACTTGGCGACATTACCTTCTTGGTAACCGTTGCGAAATCTACGCTGACCATCAGAGTCTCAAGTATATCTTCACCCAACCGGATCTGAATCTCAGATAGAGACGTTGGTTGAAGTTGAGCTCTGATTACGACTTAGGAATCACCTACACCCCAGGAAAAGCCAATGTCATGGTTGATGCTTTAAGTCGTAAATCCTATTGCAACAACCTCATGTTGCAACAATGTCAACCACCCCTCCATGAGGAATTC
Source organism: Triticum aestivum (assembly GCF_018294505.1). Classification (NCBI taxonomy): domain Eukaryota; kingdom Viridiplantae; phylum Streptophyta; class Magnoliopsida; order Poales; family Poaceae; genus Triticum; species Triticum aestivum. Next base: position 229,692,625 of record NC_057797.1, on the reverse strand, counting down.
TATAAGCTTAACCTTCACATAGATCCTCATGGCTCCCTTTCTACCTTGGTGGCGAAACCTACCCTTACGGATCAGATCATAGAGGCTCAGAAGCATGATACGGGAATCTTCCGGATCAAGAAAAATATTTCCAAGGGAGTTGCTGGCTGTTTCTCTATGGATGAACGAGGTGTTGTTTACTTTGGAAACCGTTTGGTGGTTCCCAAATGTCAACAGATGCAACAACTGATCCTTAAGGAGACCCATGAATCTCCTATCACGATTCATCTCCGCTACAACCCGGTTCACCGGAGTCCTGCTAGCCTAGCACTACTGCTCCGGAACACTTGACTGGCCGGCATGTGATTCACTTCATTCCTGTGTCTATCCCTTCGGGGAAATGTCACACGGTGACATCCGGAGTCCTGTCTAGCCTGCTACAGCCTGGGTTCCCAGAGTCCTGTTAGCCAAGTGCTACAGCCCGGATTCATACGCTATTGACCGACATGCTCGAGGTTGGTTCATGTATGCCTGTCCCTGTAAGTTAGTGCCACTTTGGGTTCACGACTAGTCATGTCGGCCCGGGTTCTCTGTCATATGGATGCTAGCGACACTATCATATACGTGAGCCAAAAGGCGCAAACGGTCCCGGGCCAGGTAAGGTGGCACCCGTGGGAATACCGTGCGTGAGGCCGCAAAGTGATATGAAGTGTTACATGCTAGATCGGTGTCTCTTAGGATCGGGGTCCTGACATAGATGATGACCCGAAGACGATGATCCTCGGCAGGATCCTTACCAAGGATACCCACGAGACCCCTGGCAAGACCCTTGCCAGGGACAACCAAGATGCCATGGCAAGACACTTGCCGGGGCCCCGGCAAGACTCTTGCTAAAAACATCTGCAGGGCCGCAGCCAGGCCCGCGTCTGCCAAGACTCCACCACCGTTCCCATGCAGCTGCCAGCCCACCAACTAGGCAGGCGCCGGCATGGTGATGTGCGGCCTCTAGGCCGACTCGGCAAGCACCTGTGTGGTGGCATGCAGATCTTCGTGAAGATTCAGCCACCGCACCAACTCAGCAGCCAGCCAACATGGCACTACACGCCTCGTCAGTTCGGACGCGCGCCAAAGCCAGGCGAGGCGGCGACAGCTGGGACGAGCTTCCATGCCGCCCCCGATAAAGTAAGAAGGGCACATCGGCAGCACATTAAATGCGTTTGTCTTACGGTTCCAGGAGAGAGAGCATCAAGTCCCTTTATCACATACGCAACAAACCCCTTACTCAGGTTTATGCTTCTGTCACTCAAACAACCCACTATAAGCGAATCATGAACGTATTGCAACACCCTACAATGGGAATCCCTCATGCTTGCGTGACACGGAGGGAACAATAGGACAACACCAATAGAAAACATAGAACCCATGTCAATCTAGATCATCAATCAACCCAAAGACAAAGGATATCTACTCAAAACATCATAGGATGGCAACACATCATTGGATCATAATATGTGGCATAAAGCACCATGTTCAAGTAGGGATTACAGCGGGGTGCGGGAGAGTGGACCGCATAAAAGAGATGAGGATGGTGATGTTGATGAAGACGATCACCGCGGCGATGATTCCCCTCCCGATGGCACTCCGGTGCCACCGAGACAGAGGAGGAGAGGTTCTCCCCCTTGTGCTTCCTCCTCCATGGCCTCCCCCTCGATGGGGAGAGGTTCCCCCTCTGGTCCTTGGCCTTCATGGTGATGATGGCCCCTCCGGGATCCTCCTCCATGCCCTTCGGTGATTATGGTCCCCTCCAGCAGGGTGCCAGAGAGGGCCTAGATTGGTTTTCGGTGGCTACGGAGGCTTCTGGCGGCGAAACTCCCAATCTAGGTTATTTTCTGGAGGTTTCTATATTTATAGGAATTTTTGGTGTCGGTGTCACGTCAAGGAGATGCCCGAGTCATCCACGAGGTAGGCCCACGTGCCTGGGGGGTGGGCGCGCCCCCCACCCTCATGGACGGCCCGAGACTCTTCTGGCCCAACTCTTTTACTCCGGGGTCTTCTTTTGGTCCATAAAAAATCTTCAAAAAATGGCACGTCAATTGGACTCCATTTGGTATTCCTTTTCTGTAAACCTCAAAAACAAGGAAAAATAGAAACTGGCATTGGGCACTAGGTTAATAGGTTAGTCCCAAAAATCATATAAAATAGCATATAAATGCATATAAAACATACAAAGTTGATAATATAATAGCATGAATACTTCATAAATTATAGATATGTTGGAGACGTATCAGTATCCCCAAGCTTAATTCCTGCTTGTCCTCGAGTAGGTAAATGATAAAAGAAATAATTTATGAAGTGTGAATGCTAGCAAGTGCATAAGTTTCATCAATGATAGTTCCAATCACTTTTTCTAGCATCATTATATATCATAACAGTAGCTCATTTTCATAAAGCTTTTCATGATCAAGTATAAAGCTATTCACATGTTAAAGTATAGATCATAAGCTTTCTTGAAACTAACAAACTATATTCTCTGTCATCAAACAATTGCAATTCATCTTATTTTCAGGAAGGGTCTATGTCACAGCTTTGATTTAGCAAACTCCACATACTCAGCTATCATTTAATCTTTCACAATTGCTAACACTCACGTGATATTTATGGGTTCAAAGTTTTAATCGGACACAGAGAAATATAGGGGCTTATAGATTCGCCTCCCAACCTTTTACTTCAAGGGTAATGTCAACAATAATAGTTCATGATAACTTACATCCAATTGGATATATATATCAGGATCTTTCCAACACAATGTACTTTCCAAAGGATAAAATGTAAAAAGGAAAGGTGAAGATCACCATGACTCTTGCATAAGGGTAGAAGATATAAGTAAAAGATAGGCCCTTCGCAGAGGGAAGCAGAGGTTGTCATGCGCTTTTATGGTTGGATGCACAAAACCTTAATGCAAAAGAAAGTCACTTTATATAGCCACTTGTGATATGGACCTTTATTATGTAGTCCGTCGCTTTTATTTCTTCCACATCACAAGATCGTATAAAGCTTATTTTCTCCACATTAATAGATCATACATATTTAGAGGGCAATTTTTTATTTCATGCACCGATGACAACTTACTTGAAGGATCTTACTCAATCCATAGGTAGGTATGGTGGACTCTCATGGCAAAACTGGGTTAAGGAATGTTTGGAAGCACAAGTAGTATCTCTACTTGGTGAATTTGGCTAGCATGAGGGGGAAAAGCAAGCTCAACATGTTGGATGATCCAAGACAATATACTTTATTTCAGATATAAGAAAACATAACACATTACGTTGTCTTCCTTGTCCGACATCAACATTTTAGCATGTCATATTTTAATGAGTGATCACAATTACAAAAGATGTCCAAGATAGTATGTTTATATGTGAAATCTCTCTTCCTTCAATATTCTTTCATGAATTGTTCAAGTGACCAATTCACGTTTGCTAACTTCCAGTAAGTTTACTACCTATACTTATTATGTGTGAAGTCATTACTCCCCATGGTATAAGCATATGAAACATAAATAAATTCAGGTTTATGATATTCAATTATTCAACCATTTACTCATAGGATATACGTGAAGCACGTGAGTAAATGACAAACTACTCCAAAAGATATAAGTGAAGGACACTAAGTAGTCAAATAATTGACTAGCCATGGGAGGATTCTTTTTCATTTAAGATTTCAGATCCAATGATTTTATTCAAACATCAAGTAAAATTGAAAATACGCTCCAAGCAAAACACATATCATGTGACGAATAAAAATATAGCTCCGAGTAAGGTATATCGATAATTTTGAAGACGAAAGAAGGGATGCCTTCCGGGGCATCCCCAAGCTTAGGCGCTTGAGTCTTCCTTAAATATTACCTTGGGGTGCCTTGTGCATACCCAAGCTTAGGGTATTTCCACTCCTTATTCTCCTCATATTGATATCTCACCCAAAGCTTGAAAACTTCAGTCACACAAAACTTAACGAAACTTCGTGAGATAGGTTGGTATGATAAAGAGTAAACCATTCACTTTGGTACTGTCAAAGACAAGGCTCATAATTGTTTTCACACAATGCCTACTGTACCATATCATTTCTACAATTTATATTGAGAAATATAAGCCATAGAAACTAGAAAACAAGCAAACTATGCAATGAATCTGTCAGAAACAGAACAGACTGTAATGGTCTGAACACTAACCATACTTCTGCTACTCAAAAAATTATGAAATAAATTGGTAGACGTGAGGAATATGTATATTAATCTTCTGCAAAAAGGATCAACTCAATCGCACTCTTCTGTAAAAAAGGCAGCTAATCTCGTGAGTGCAAAGTTTTTGTTTTTATAGCAAGATCACATTAACTTTCACCCAATTCTTCCCAAAGGTCTTACTTGGAACTTTATTGAAACAAAAGCTATAATACATGATTAATATAGTATCTTAATCATGACAGCACACAAAAGCATTAAGGTTAAGTATTGGGTTGTCTCCCAACAAGCGCTTTTCTTTAATGCCTTTTAGCTAGGGAAGATGATTTCAATGATGCTCACATAAAAGATAAGAATTGAAACATAAAGAGAGCATCATGAAGAATATAAGTAGCATATTTAAATATAACCCACTTCCTATGCCTAGGGATTTTGTGAGCACACAATTCATGGGAACAAGAATCAACTAGCATAGGAAGGCAAAACAAGTATAACTTCAAAACTTAAGCATATAGAGAGGAAACTTGATATTATTGCAACTCCTACAAGCATGTATTCCTCCCTCATAATAATTTTCAGTAGCATCATGAATGAGTTCAACAATATTACCATCACATAAAGCATTCTTTTCATGATCTACGAGCATAGAAATTTTACTACTGTCCACATAAGCAAAATTCTTCTCATTCGGAATAGTGGAATCATTACTAACTAAAATTGACACTTTTCCAGATCCACTTTAGATTATAGTATCATTCATACTCCAAAAGATATAAGTGAAGTTCATGGAGCATTCTACAATTAATATAGACTAACCAATATCCAAGCTCGAAGCACACGAAGCATTCTATAAAACCATACTCAAAAGATTTAAGTGAAGCACAAAGAGCAATTCTATAAGATCATACTTAAAAGATATAAGTGAAGCACATGAAGCATTCTATAAACCAATGAAGGGCTATGTCATACTAGCATGGTTCTTAATGGAAAAACAAAAAACATAAAGGACACAAATCATGTGAACAAAACAAAAACCAAGGTATACCGATAACTGTTGAAGAAGAAAGATGGGATGCCAACCGGGGCATCCCCAAGCTTAGATGCTTGAGTATCCTTAAAATATTTACTTGGGGTGCCTTTGGAATCCCAAAGCTTGAGCTATTGCCTCTCTTTATTCTTCTCACATCGGTAACTCTTCGTTCTTCGAACACTTCACCCACACAAAACTTTAACAAAAACTTTATGAGGTCCGTTCGTATAATAAAGCAAATCACTACCTTTGGGTACTGTTTCAAACTCATTACAATTTCATATTAGAACTATATCCACTTTATTCCAACTTCTCCATGGTTCGTACCCTCCGATACTAGCCATAAATGCATCAAAATAAGCAAACAACACACGAAAAACAGAATCTGTCTAAAACAGGACAGTCTGTAGTAATCTGGAGGTTTAGTAAGCTTATGTAACTCCAAAAATTATGAAATAAATTTCAAACTTTTAACAATTTGTACAGAAGTAATGTTCAAGAAGTTTTGGACCCATTTGACTTTCCAGTAAAAAATGTAAAATCACGCTCTACAGCCAAAGTTTCTGTTATTGTTCTGGACATAGTAAAGAAGCAATCTAATCATCCTAAAACCAAAGCTTGGCACATTATTTTTATAATACAAAGGATATATATATAAGGGGATAATTATTTACAGAGAAACTTCCATGAAAAATTCTACATTGTTTCTCTGAGCATGAACACGAGTGCTCAAGGTCGACCCTCACTTCTTCAATGCATAACTTCCCAATCACTTCTCTTTTTGAAAAACTTTTTAGGCATGAGAGGCAAGTAATTTTTTTGTATTTTCATTCTTTTAAATGTTTTTGTATGTTTCACCCACAACTAAACAGGAACAAAAAAGGAAAAACAAAATCTACTTAGTGAAGAAAGCAAACAAGCACACACGAGAATATCAACCCCACGCTATTGCTCCCCGGCAACGGCGCCAGAAAAGAGCTTGATAATCCCCAAGTGCAGGGAATCATCATAGCAATTTCCACCGGTGGAAGTGATAAGTATGGAGTGTCGAACCCACAAGGAGCTAAAGCTAAGATCAATATTCTCTCAAGCCCTATCTTCCACTGATACGACTCTACGTACACCAAACTTTTGCTTCCAACTAGCAGTGAGAAATAAAACTACGTTGTGGGTATGAAAAGGATAACTTTGTATGGTATCGGAGAGATAAAATATAAAAGTAGGTGTTGTTATCATAAAGTTAGAATATATTACTAAATATTATAAATAGCAAGTGTGGAATAATGATGGGTCGGTGTGTGTCGGTGTACTAGAATAGGGGTACCCTAGTACCCCGAACTTGTGCACGGGCAGTTGCAGCACCCCGCGGCAAAGGCTTGCCGGGCGAACGCCAAGATCCCCCAAGGTTCCCTTGGAGCCATCCAAGAACAAAGTATTTAAGCTAAGGAGACAAGACCCCGGCAAGAGGAGCTTGCCGGGAAGGCCAACCAAGGCGCTCCAAGGAACTTGTCGCGACGCGCCACGTGCTCCGGCAAGGCAACAAGGCCCTGTCAAGAGGAGCTTGCCGGGAAGACTAAACAAGTTACCCCGAGGCCCGGTGAGCGACGAGCTTCTGGACCCGGCGAGATAACAACAGCGGCAAGGCGCTTGCCGCGGCAGGCGGCCACTCTGCGCCCACGCTCCAGCGCATCCACCAACGTGTCGCTCTGGGGGCCTCTCCGGGCGCGCTTGGCGGGAGGCTGTGCAGCCAGCGGTGCGCAGTGGCATGCGAAGCTGACAAGATCGCCATCGTGGCGAACGGTGGCGCCCCTAATGGTCCTTTTCTGCACTGTTCGGGTGACTCAGACGGGCATTTAATGCCCTTGTCCCCTACCATCAGGGTTAGGTAGGGTGCACTGTACAAGCAACTGTATCAACTACCTCGCTTTTTACATTTTTACGCTCCTCTGCGTTGCCACCTGTCGGTGACCCCTTTACCGTATAAAAGGAGGCCCATGCGCAACGTAGGGGAGGTTCGGTTTTCAGAGGTTCGGAGCCTCGGGCAGTTTGCTTCGATTCATTCGTAGCCCAGAAAACATCACACTCTCTCACTCGAGAGCAAGAACACCAGATAATACAACCAGACAAGCAGCAGTAGGAGTGTTATCTCTCCGGAGAGCTCCGAAGCTGGGTAAACTGCTCGTGTGCCTCGCCTCGATCTGCTCTTCATGCGACCTCCGCCCCCCGCCGAACCGAAAGGGGCCCGGTCCGCTGGCCCCATAGGTGTTCGTGGATACCCGCAATAGAAGAATAGCGGGAAGAACGGGTACCCATTTGGAGCCGACTCCGAGGCAGCGGCCGGGAGTACCCTCGTGCGCGGATGCGCACGCGTCTCCGTCGCCCAAAAGAGGTAGAAGTACTCCCTCAGCTCCTGCACACCGAGCTGGGGGGTGAAGATCGCCCGCTCCTTCCGCAGCGCCGCGAGCCGCTGCGCCTCGGCCGACTTCACGCCCTTTCCCTTGTCGGCTTTCGGGGCCATGGCGGAGGTGGTGGGGAAGGTCGACGGCATGGTGATGCTGGTGGCAATGGGGGGGGCGGAGCGCTGCTCTCTCGGCTTCGAGAAGAAGGGGGGAGCGGCGGAGTTTGTGAAGAAGGAGTAGCAGCAACCAGCGAGGGGGAACGAACTGCCTTTGTTTCCTCTGCTTATAAAGAGGGACGGGGCGGACGTTTCGGCCTTCCGCTTAAACAACCACCCACGATCTCTCCCACGATGCCGCATTCAACGCGTGCCGTTATGGGAGAGCGCGGTGGATACGGAACAAGATTTGGCGTGGCCCAGCCCGCGTGTGCCCGTGCCCTGTCTTGGGCCTGGCCCAACAGCGCTCGGCACCGTGTCTGGCCCAGGCCTGGGGGCTCCTGTCGGTGTACTAGAATAGGGGTACCCTAGTACCCCGAACTTGTGCACGGGCAGTTGCAGCACCCCGCGGCAAAGGCTTGCCGGGCGAACGCCAAGATCCCCCAAGGTTCCCTTGGAGCCATCCAAGAACAAAGTATTTAAGCTAAGGAGACAAGACCCCGACAAGAGGAGCTTGCCTGGAAGGCCAACCAAGGCGCTCCAAGGAACTTGCCATGACGCGCCACGTGCTCCGGCAAGGCAACAAGGCCCCGGCAAGAGGAGCTTGCCGGGAAGACTAAACAAGGTACCCCGAGGCCCGGTGAGCGACGAGCTTCTGGACCCGGCGAGATAACAACAGCGGCAAGGCGCTTGCCGCGGCAGGCGGCCACTCTGCGCCCACGCTCCAGTGCATCCACCAACGTGTCGCTCTGGGGGCCTCTCCGGGCGCGCGTGGCGGGAGGCTGTGCAGCCAGCGGTACGCAGTGGCATGCGAAGCTGACAAGATCGCCATCATGGCGAACGGTGGCGCCCCTAACGGTCCTTTTCTGCACTGTTCGGGCGACTTAGACAGGCATTTAATGCCCTTGTCCCCTGCCGTCAGGGTTAGGTAGGGTGCACTGTACAAGCAACTGTATCAACTACCTCGCTTTTTACGCTTTTACCCTCCTCTTCGTTGCCACCTGTCGGTGACCCCTTTAGTGTATAAAAGGAGGCCCATGCGCAACGTAGGGGAGGTTCGGTTTTCGGAGGTTCGGAGCCTCGGGCAGTTTGCTTCGATTCATTCGTAGCCCAGAAAACATCACACTCTCTCGCTCGAGAGCAAGAACACCAGATAATACAACCAGACAAGCAACAGTAGGAGTGTTATCTCTCCGGAGAGCTCCGAAGCTGGGTAAACTGCTCGTGTGCCTCGCCTCGATCTGCTCTTCGTGCGACCTCCGCCCCCGCCGAACCGAAAGGGGCCCGGTCCGCCGGCCCCATAGGGGGTGTCGAGATTGCGTGAACCAGATCCGGCGTTCACACGAGCTAGATCTTTATTCCCTTCATCAACATGCCACCGAAGAAGAAGACTTCGGCGGCAGCCGCTCCATCCACGTCACTTCCGCCACCGTTGGAGCAAACGAGTGGTGGGATGGACACCGGCGGAAGAAAGGACGTCGACGAGGAAGCTCATGATGCCGCCAGGTCCAAGAGCAAGGCTGCACAAACCTCAGCGACTGTATATGTTCCACGCCACTCTCAGGAGGCGCAAGATCAACAGCGTCATGGCACTAGCAGTGCCATACGCATGATAGCCCAAGACCAAGCTGGTGGATATCGGGGCGCTCAAGACCAGCATGCACGCCAGCGTGCTGGCACGAGCGGGGCACGGTCGCCTGGACGGGATACTGCTCCTTCTAACATAGTTAGAAGTTCGAGCACGTCCCGCTCCACGCGCCGTCGGCCACTGCCACCCACCACCCCAGCAGAAGCTTTGGCGCGAGCTCAACTTCTCCTAGATTACCCTCCGACGTCGGACAAGATCGACGAATGGAGAGCCACCATTTAGAGTCTCATCGGCTACGCCAACGGCGACACTCCATGGTGGCCGAGCGCGTCGCCGTCGCAGTAGGACCGCCGGACGCAAGCCGGTGGAGACGAAATGGGCGGAGGTGCAACTACCATGCAATCACCGCCCCGAAGGCCAAGATCGTCGACTCGCCGGATCCACCTCGACAGCGACTCCACTGCATCGTCGGATCCACGAGCTCGTCGCGATCAGCGCCAAGTTCTTCATGATCGACAACAAGAAGACGCTCGAACCCACATCGAGCGCCAAAGAGAAGCGCGACGTCAATCTGACAAGCGCGCTGGGCCCTCTGTTGACATGCATGCGCCAGGGGAACCAGGCGATCTGCCGTACGCGGTAGGTTGTCCTGCGTTCACTCGTGAGCTGCGGCAAGTCCAGTGGCCCAGCACAAAGAACTTCAAGCCAGACGTATCGGAGAAGTACGACGGCAAGACGCATCCGTCAGAGTTCCTCAGCATCTACACCATTGCGGTGCAAGCTGCCGGGGGACGAGATGACAAGATCCTTGCCAACTACTTCCCGCTGGTGCTCAAGCCCAATGTCAGATCCTGACTCATGCACTTGCCGGACAACTCCATATCCTCTTGGGCTGATCTGTGCCATCAGTTTGTCGGCGCCTTTACAGGAGGACACAAGCCTCATGGCCAGGAGAGCGCTCTTCATCTGCTCGCCCAGAAGGAAGGAGAGCCCCTGCGCAAGTACATTCAGAGATTCAGTAGTGTGCAGCACAACATCCCAGACGTCCACCCTGCCGCGGTGATCAGCGCGTTCCATCAGAACGTGCGGAACCGCAGGATGCGGGAGGAAATGGCGATGTGCAAGATCAGAGACGTCAGTGAGTTATATGCACTGGCCGACAAGTGTGCGCGTGCTGAGGAAGGGAGGAGACTCCCCGGAGAAAATATAGGAGCGGGGGGATCTGACAGTGAAGATGCTGCCCCAACAAGGAAAAACCGGCGGCGGAACAACAGAAGGAGGAAAGGCAAAGAAGTGCTAGTTGTTGAGCAGTCCGGCAACGGGGGTGGCGCCAAGGAAGCCAAAGCTGGTGACTCCGGCAAGGAGGTTGCCGCGGAGGTGGTGGTCGCCGACAAGCAGGACGGCACCAACAAGCAGTATTGCAAGATTCACTCCACCAAGGGCCATGATCTTCAGAACTGTAAGAGAGTCGAGCAGCTTGTTGAGCAATAGAAAGCTGAATACGAGCGGCGCGACAAGGAGAAGGCCCAGGAAGGAGCTGGTGGATCCGGCAAGAAACGTCCCGGCCGAGGAGGACGCCGCGGCAAGGCCAAGCAGCGGCAAGGAGATAGACCTCCCCGTGGCCGCGACAAGGATGAAGATGATAACGAAGATGAAGATATGGATGATGAGGAGACTGATGAGCAGGAGTTCCAGAAAGCCACAGAGGTCCTGTGCGTTGACAGTGGTGCTTCTCTGCATGCCTCGCACCACCAGCTCAAGCAGTGGGTGCGGGAAGTTAATGCAGCAGAACCACCCATCGAGTCACGCAAGCCTCTGAAATGGTCCGGCACGCCTATCATCTTAAATATTGAGGACCACCCGGATCGCATAACTGCGGTCGGGTGCTTGCCGATGTTGGTTTCACCAACAATTCGCAACCTCAAGGTCACTAAGATGCTAGTTGACGGCGGGGCCGGCTTGAACCTGATCTCCTCCGCGGTGCTCCAGAAACTCCAGATCCCTGACAGCGAGCTTGAAGAGACCGGCACATTTCAAGGAATCAACCCGGGAAGGAGCAAGCCAAAGGGAAAGATCACGTTGCCGATAACATTTGGCAGTGAGCTGAACTTCAGGACTGAGAGGGTCACGTTTGACGTTGCCGACTTTCCATTACCTTACAATGGAACCCTTGGCCGTCCGGCACTCGCCAAGTTCATGGCAGCCTCTCACTATGCGTACAACATACTGAAAATGCCAGGCCCAATAAGTGTCATCTCTGTCCCTGGCGACAAGAAGGATGCTCTTATCTGTGCCGACAAGATCTACCGGGAAGCAGCAGCCGCAGCAGAACGCAGAACACTTGCCGCTGAAGCTCCCGGGGGGAAGAAGAAGACCAAGTCCGGCAAGAGCTCTGATGCCCACTCCGGCAAGCGCACCTCTTCGGAGTGCTGCGCTACCATCGAGGACGCACCATCGAGCTCCACCGGCAAGTGTAAGAAGGCAATGGCAGCTCCACCTGAGACTAAGAAGGTGTCCGCCAAGGAGGATGGCACTGGTGGTACCTTCACCATCAGCGCCACTCTTGACCCCAAATAGGAAAGCGCGCTCGTTGCTTTCCTGCGGGCGAATGTTGACGTGTTTGTGTGGCAACCGTCTGATATCCCCGGTGTTCCCAGGAAAGTAATTGAGCACCACCTTGCCGTCTGTCCTCATGCGCGGCCCGTCAAGCAGAGAGTCAAGAAGCAGGCAGTAGAGCGCCAAGAATTCATCGCAGAAGAAATCAAGAAGTTGGAAGCAGCAGGCCTTGTCAGAGGAGTACTCCATCCCACGTGGTTGGCCAATCCTGTTGTTGTGCGCAAAGCTAACGGGAAATGGAGACTTTGTATTGACTTCACTGATGTTAATAAAGCTTGTCCCAAAGACCCATTTCCCTTGCCGCGTATTGACCAGATTGTTGACTCCACAGCCGGATGTGATTTGCTTTCATTTCTTGATGCATACTCAGGATACCATCAGATCTTCATGGCAGAAGAAGATGAAGAGAAAACCGCATTTATCACCCCGTGTGGCACGTACTGCTTCGTACGGATGCCTTTCGGTTTGAAGAATGCTGGTTCAACATTCGCAAGGGTAGTCCACCATGCTTTTGAGCCGCAAATACACAGAAATGTGGAAGCTTACATGGATGACATAGTGGTCAAGAGCAAGAACAAGGCGACCCTGATTCAAGATTTAGACGAGACATTTGCAAATCTGCGCAAGATCAACCTCAAGCTTAACCCCGAGAAGTGTGTGTTTGGAGTCCCTTCCGGCAAGCTTCTCGGGTTCTTCGTGTCTCAGCGGGGAATTGAAGCCAATCCCAACAAGAGCAAAGCCATCGAGCAGATCGAAGCACGAAAGCGCGTCAAGGATGTACGAAGGCTTGCCGGTTGCGTGGCTGCTCTCAGCAGGTTTATCTCTAGATCTGCTGAGCGCGCCCTGCCATTTTTCAAAATTTTGAAAAAGGCAGGTCCAATGAAATGGACTCCGGAAGCGGAGGCTGCGCTGCAGGACTTGAAGAGATACCTGTCCTCCACTCCAACGCTTGTCGCACCTAAGCCGCAAGAGAAGTTGCTGCTGTATATAGCGGCAACCAATCAAGTGGTTAGTGCTGCGTTAGTGGCAGAGAGGGAGGCGGATGATGAGCCAGCAACCACGGCAGATCCATCCAGCGACAAGCAGGGGGCTTCGCCGACAAGCTCTGGTCCCGACAAACATGGGTTTGCGCAGGAACATGATAAGATGCCAAGGGGAATGGTGCAGCGCCCAGTTTACTTTGTCAGTTCTCTTCTGCAGGGGGCTAGATCAAGGTACTCTGGTGTGCAGAAGTTGCTTTTCGGCCTCCTCATGGCCTCGAGAAAGCTGCGCCATTACTTCCAAGCACATGAGATCACAGTCGTCACTCGCTTTCCGCTGAAGAGGATACTGCAAAATCCAGAAGCGACAGGCAGGATTGTCGAGTGAGCGCTGGAACTGTCAAGCTTTGGCCTCAAGTTTGAGAGCACCTCAACTATCCAAAGCAGAGCATTGGCAGAGTTCATAGCAGAGTGGACGCCAACCCCAGATGAAGAAATTCCAGAAACGAGCATCCCCGTCAAAGAGGCAAACAAAGAGTGGCTGATGTACTTTGATGGTGCCTTCTCGCTGCAAGGCGCCGGTGCAGGCGTGCTGCTTGTCGCACCCACCGGAGAGCACCTCAAGTACGTAGTCCAAATGCACTTTCCCAAAGAGCAAGCAACCAACAATACTGCAGAGTATGAAGGATTGCTTGCCGGTCTCAGAATCGCAGCAGACCTTGGGATCAAGAAGCTCATTGTTAGGGGTGACTCACAGCTTGTCGTCCGACAAGTAAACAAGAACTACCAGAGTCCGTTGATGGAAGCGTATGTTGATGAAGTGAGGAAGCTAGAAGAGCACTTTGACGGCCTACAAATGGAGCATATCCCAAGAGCTCAGAATGATATTGCTGATGGCCTGTCAAAGTGTGCCGCACTAAAGTTACCTGTGGAACTAGGGATCTTTGTGCTTAAGTTGACTCAACCATCCGTAACACCATCAATTGGACAAAGCAAGAAGAGGAAGTTGGTTTCTGGTGACTACTTTCCAGCAGAGCTCCCCGAAGCCGCCGCCAAGAAAGTCCCCAAGATCAACACCAAGGAAGCTGAGGGGCAGTCTGCTCTGGCAAGCCTAATGGTTTGTTCCGTTGAAGCAGACGCTCCCGACAAGTTTTGCTCCGGCAAACTTGCCGGGGAACATCAAGCTCCGGCAGGGCCGCAAGTCCTTGCCGTAAAAGCAGATGTTCCCGCAGCAGCAGATATGCCTTTAGTCCTTGTTGTCGAGCCACAAGCTCCAGCATGGGCACAGCAGATTGTCCATTTCCTTCAGACAGGAGAACTTCCCGAAGAACAAGAAGAAGCGGAAAGAGTAGCCCAGCAGTCAAGTATGTACCAGTTTGTCGATAGCATACTGTACAGAAGAAGACTCAACGGTGTGAAATTGAAGTGTATTCGCCGGGAAGATGGACAAAAGCTGTTGGCGGAGATACATGGAGGCATATGTGGCCACCACATTGGCGCAAGAGCACTTGCCGGCAAAGCTTTCCGGCAAGGTTTCTTTTGGCCGACAGCCCTCCAGGATGCAACTGCACAAGTAACCAAGTGTGAAGCATGCCAGTTCCACTCCAAACAGATACACCAGCCAGCTCAAGCTCTCCAGACGATCCCTTTATCCTGGCCATTTTCGGTCTAGGGGCTCGATATCCTCGGCCCCTTCCCCCGAGCTGTCGAGGGCTTTGAGTACTTGTACATCGCAATCGACAAGTTCACAAAGTGGCCGGAAGTGCAGCCAGTGAGGAAGGTGACAGCACAGTCAGCAGTCAAGTTCTTCAGGTCGATTGTTTGCCGTTTCAGGATCCCTAACAGGATCATCACCGACAACGGCATGCAATTCACGAGCCGCACCTTCATGCAGTACGTCCAAGACCTTGGCGCCAAGGTCTGCTTCGCTTCTGTTGCTCAACCGAGAAGCAACGGTCAAGCAGAGAGGGCAAATGCTGAAGTGCTGCGCGGGCTCAAGACCAGAACTTTCGACAGGCTGCACAGGTGCGGAAGGAACTGGATCGAGGAGCTGCCGGTGGTTCTTTGGTCGATCACAACAACGCCAAATCGAGCCACTGGCCAGACACCTTTCGCTCTAGTCTATGGAGCAGAGGCAGTTCTCCCCACGGAACTCGTATACGGATCACCTCGAGTGCTCGCTTATGATGAGCTTGAGCAAGAACAGCTGCGGCAAGACGACGCGCTGCTCCTTGAGGAAGATCGTCTTCAGGCTGCTGTACGAGCTGCTCGATACCAGCAAGCTTTGCGCTGCTATCATAGCGGCAAAGTTAAAGCCAGAAGCTTCGAGGAAGGCGACCTTGTTCTTCGGAGCGTTCAGTCCGCCAAGAATTCCAACAAGTTGACGCCAAAGTGGGAAGGCCCTTATCAGGTGAGACGAGTCACAAGGCCTGGCGCTGTCCGCCTTGAGACCGAAGATGGCATTCCGGTGTGCAACTCCTGGAACATAGAACATCTTCGTAAGTTTTTCCCATAAGGCGCGGTTGCCGGAACCCGTTCCGGCAACCACCTTTTGTACAAGTCTTGCCGCTGTTGCATGTAATCCTTTGTACAAAGTCGGGCGCAGATCCCGTGCATAAGTAAAACCCCATGTGCTCCACACAGCTTGTCCATTTCATGCGTTAGTTCCTTTCTTGCATGTGATTATCTGACACTTTGTGCAGCACCTACATCCGGTAAGCAGTAACGAGCCGAAGAGCTCCATATTATTATTTTCTCTTCTTTCTTTTTCTTTTAAAGGAAAAGAAGGTTCTCTCGCACACA
>NC_057797.1:229587044-229676557 GCF_018294505.1 Triticum aestivum | reverse complement strand
GAGAAGATTGTGGTATGGGCCAGGCGTCGTTCAAGCAAAGACTTGCCTTACCGGGAAACAAATGACAGAAAAGCTAAGTTGCCAAAGTTTGAGCAATCACTTCTTAAATTTTTGAGTTATCTTCCTCGAACGACCCTGCTTTGTATGGAAAACCTGTGCGCGGAGGAACCAACTCGTGGCTATTTGCGCCCTTACTTTGTTTCGAGTCCGCTCAACAGCTTAAGCGTGCTGCATCTAGTCGCGACAAGGTTTCTTGTTGGAAGCAGCGCCGCCAGCAGGCTGCTGAAGTTCCGCACTCAGCGCTCGCGGCTCGGGCGCCTGCGCCGACAAGTTCCCTAGAAGCGTAGGGTAATAACATACAAAGGAAGGAATCTAGTAGAGGAAATAACATAGCAATTGATAGACAGAAATAAAGTTATATTACAAAGATAACTTGTCGCAGCTCTAACAGACTGTTTTCATAACATGATTAGCAGCGACAAGGGAGAAGAAGAAATGGGCGGCCTAATCTACGCGTCCGCCCTCGACTCTCTTGATCTCGCTCACCTTGTCCACAATGGGTGCGACAAGGGCCTTGAGTGCATCCAGATCGGCGTCAGGCGGCAAGGACCTGAGGACGTTGGTGAAGCTGAGGCCTGGGTTGCGGAAGGCCACCTTCATCAGCACCTTCTGAAGAACCCCGGCGCAGATTCTGCGCGACTCGTCGGCCAGCTGCTTCGGGATCTTCTCCAGGAGCCACTGGAGTGCCGTCGCCACGCCCTTGAAGAACAGGCTGAGCTTGGCGCTGGGTTGAAGACTCTCGTCGGAAGGATACCCAAAGTCCTCCATCCCCAGCTGCGCCAGCTCCTCGTTGATGACTGCGGCAGTGTTCACCAGACCCTCGGTCCAGTGCTCCACTGTGTCTCTGAACGAGTTCTGGGTAACTGCAATGCTCTCCAGCAGCGCCGCGTCAGCCTTGACCTTCTCCGCCAAGGTCTTCTCCCGCTCCTTGGCGGCCTCCAGCGTCTGCGTCAGCGTGGCTAGCTTCAGCTCTAGGTCCGCTTTAGAATCCTTGGCGGCGCTGAGCTCCTTGCCCCTCTTAGCGAGAAGGCCTTGCAGCTCACCGTGGGCGGCAGCATCCTTCTCGCGCTCACGCCTGAGTGCGGCAACCTCCTCGCCGCTCTTCCCAATGTCGGCCTCCAGCTGCGCCACCTTCTCCTCTAGCTCTTTCTTTGCGGCCTCTGCAGTTGCCGCAGCGTCCTTTGCCTCCTTGAGCGCCCCGCCAAGTGCTCGCTCGCGCTCGGCGAGCTCTTCCTCGTAGCTGTCGAGGTGGGCCTTTCGCTGCACTAGTTCACCTTCCCGCGCGGACTGCTTCTCGGCAGCCAGCCTTTGTTCCTCCTCAGCCTCGGCCTTCTCGAGAAGAAAGGTTGTGCGCTCCTCGTCGACTCGCTCCCGCTCCTGCGCCAGGGACCGGAGAGCTTCTTGATTTTGGCCCCGGAGCTCCTTCGCGCGCTTTTCCATGTCAACTCCCGCCTTCGCGACAAGCGCTTCCCGGGAAGCCAGCTTGGCTTGCCGGGTGCGGTAGAGTGACAGCAGCTTCCGCAGCAGCTGCTCCTCCTCAGGCTCGCCGCTGCTGCTGCCGAGCGCGTTAACCAATGACAGTCCGGCAGAGGTGAGCACCTCCCCGTCAAACGTCTCCCCCTCGACCGGCGCCCTGGAGCTCGACGCCCAGGGTAGCTTGATGAAGATATTGTCACCGGCCTTCAAGTAGGCGCCGGGCTGGGGCTCCTCGGAGCCCGGCTCCGCAGAAGCGGCAGAGGGTTCGGCCGTCGGCGCAGCGCCTGGCGCTCCTGCGGCCTCAGGGTCGTCAGTGCGATCGCCCGACCCCTCGCCAACTTCCGCAGCAGCAGCCCCGGCGGCCTCCTCGCCGGCGGTCTCATCAGCATCGGCACCTTCCTCGCCGGCACCCTCTGTCTCCATTGGCTCAGCCGTACATGGGTCTGAAGAACGAAGAAGGGAGGAAAATCAATCAAAAATCCAAGAAAGGAAAAACGGAAGAAGCAGAACCCAAGGGAAAGTTTCTGGGCAAGTGGATTACCTGCGCCAAGATCTCCAGTTGCGGCCTCGGTTGCCGCAGGATCAGCAGTGCCATCCCTTGCCGGAGAGTCCCCCCTTGCCGGAGAGCGCTCCCTTGCCGGGGATTCCTCCCTTGGCGGCGCAGTCGAAGCAGGTGGCACATCGGGACCGGCTTCCGGGCGCTCCTGGTGAGGCTGCTCTGCTCCTGCACAAGTCAACAAGCAAGATATCAACAAAGGAAAAAGCACTCAAGCGCGCCCGGCAGCAGAAGGCTAAACTATGAACTTACGCTGGGGGCTGCTCTGAGGGGTAATTGCCGGGTCCGTCAAGGTGATCTCGGGCCCACCTCCTACTGACACGATGGGGTCATCCTCGATGACGATCACCGCGGCCTTGGCCCTCTTCGCTGCTCTCTGGGCCAGTGTTCTGAAAAGAAAGGAGTCCAGATTGGAGCAAGTCAGATACAAGATACAAACAGCAAGATTGAAGGATTATAAGAGCACCAAAGAAACTCACTCTTCTTCCTCTTCGTCGGAGCTGAGCGCGGAAAGATCGAAGTCCGGCCCTCCTCCGGTGCGGCGAGGTGGAGGAGTAGGATCCCTTGCCCGCTTGGCGGGGGCAGTGGCAGTGGCCCAGGAAGATCCCGCTCCAGTTGCCGCTGTTGCGTGAGGCGCTCCCGCGGCAACATTGCTTGCCGCGGTAGAGCGCGTCGCGTGGCTCGGTGGCTGTGGAGCCGGCTGCCGCCCCGCTGCATCCTCGGCCCTGCGAAGGCGCCTCCTTGGCGGGGCCGGGGGCTCCGCCCGCGGCAAGCTCTCTGAAGGCTCAGCCTCCTCCTCGCCGACCTCGCTCGACTCGGCTTCGGAACCGGCAGGCTCCTCCTCGCCCATGAACTCCGCGCATTCGGCAAGGTTTGCCGCCTCTGCAGCCTCCGCCTCCTCCACAGTAAACCCAAACACACCCGCAGCAGCTGCGGCCGCAGCCTCTTCCGCCCTAGTAGCGATGAGCTACAGCTCCTCGTCGGTGGTGTCACGGGTGAGGCTCTTCTGCTCGTCAGCACGGACCGGCACTTCCTCCAAGGTGTCAAAGAACGCTCGCACAATGTCATCCGCAGGCTCTTGCCAAGTTGGGACGATGCCGTGTGAATCGCACAACGGCATCATGGCGCGGATCCGGTCAAGCGAAGAGTTATTGCACAAAGGAACTACGCCCCTCGGCAGTGTGAATGGGTGCTGGGGGTCGCGTTTGAATATTTCCAAGAGCATTGCATCCAACTCCAAGACGGTGAAGTTGTAGTTGAGGCCCGGCCGCAGCCTCATGATGTCCGCCGAATTCTTAAATTCCCAGGCGGGCCTCCCCCTCTCCAGCAGGGGGGCAATGCGACGGCAGAGGAAATCTGCCCCGACAGCACCTATGGTGAGCCCGGCAAGCCTGAGGCGAAGAATCCTAGTGATGGCGATCTTCAGCCTCTCGTCTTCCGGGGCCACGTTGCTCCAGTCATTGCCGCGCACTATTGGAGTTTGGCGCACGACGGTGAAGGGTTGTGGATCCTCCTCAACGATCTAGCACCACTCCGCTCTCCACTCCTCCCACTTGCTGCGGAGCTCACCCTCCAAGTACGCATCCTTCTTGCCGACTCTCGAGATCCAAGCAATCCCTCCGGCAAGCGGCTCTCCTCTCTCTACCCGAGGCATGAAGTAATGGCGGAAAAGGGCTACACTAGGGTGGACTCCGACAAAGTTTTCGCACAAGTGTGCGAAAACTGCCATGGTCAGGACAGCGTTGGGGGTGAAGTCAAGGAGGCGGAAGCCATATGTGTTCATAATGTCACAAAAGAACTCCGAGAAGGGCGGGCAGAGCCCGCAATAGAAGAATAGCGGGAAGAACGGTACCCATTTGGAGCCGACTCCGAGGCAGCGGCCGGGAGTACCCTCGTGCGCGGATGCGCACGCGTCTCCGTCGCCCAAAAGAGGTAGAAGTACTCCCTCAGCTCCTGCACACCGAGCTGGGGGTGAAGATCGCCCGCTCCTTCCGCAGCGCCGCGAGCCGCTGCGCCTCGGCCGACTTCACGCCCTTTCCCTTGTCGGCTTTCGGGGCCATGGCGGAGGTGGTGGGGAAGGTCGACGGCATGGTGATGCTGGTGGCAATGGGGGGGGGCGGAGCGCTGCTCTCTCGGCTTCGAGAAGAAGGGGGGAGCGGCGGAGTTTGTGAAGAAGGAGTAGCAGCAACCAGCGAGGGGGAACGAACTGCCTTTGTTTCCTCTGCTTATAAAGAGGGACGGGGCGGACGTTTCGGCCTTCCGCTTAAACAACCACCCACGATCTCTGCCACGATGCCGCATTCAACGCGTGCCGTTATGGGAGAGCGCGGTGGATACGGAACAAGATTTGGCGTGGCCCAGCCCGCGTGTGCCCGTGCCCTGTCTTGGGCCTGGCCCAACAGCGCTCGGCACCGTGTCTGGCCCAGGCCCGGGGGCTCCTGTCGGTGTACTAGAATAGGGGTACCCTAGTACACCGAACTTGTGCACGGGCAGTTGCAGCACCCTGCGGTAAAGGCTTGCCGGGCGAACGCCAAGATCCCCCAAGGTTCCCTTGGAGCCATCCAAGAACAAAGTATTTAAGCTAAGGAGACAAGACCCCGGCAAGAGGAGCTTGCCGGGAAGGCCAACCAAGGCGCTCCAAGGAACTTGCCGCGACGCGCCACGTGCTCCGGCAAGGCAACAAGGCCCCGGCAAGAGGAGCTTGCCGGGAAGACTAAACAAGGTACCCCGAGGCCCGGTGAGCGACGAGCTTCTGGACCCGGCGAGATAACAACAGCGGCAAGGCGCTTGCTGCGGCAGGCGGCCACTCTGCGCCCACGCTCCAGCGCATCCACCAACGTGTCGCTCTGGGGGCCTCTCCGGGCGCGCGTGGCGGGAGGCTGTGCAGCCAGCGGTGCGAAGTGGCATGCGAAGCTGACAAGATCGCCATCGTGGCGAACGGTGGCGCCCCTAACGGTCCTTTTCTGCACTGTTCGGGCGACTCAGACGGGCATTTAATGCCCTTGTCCCCTGCTGTCAGGGTTAGCTAGTGTGCACTGTACAAGCAACTGTATCAACTACCTCGCTTTTTACGTTTTTACCCTCCTCTGCGTTGCCACCTGTAGGTGACCCCTTTAGTGTATAAAAGGAGGCCCATGCGCAACGTAGGGGAGGTTCGGTTTTCGGAGGTTCGGAGCCTCGGGCAGTTTGCTTCGATTCATTCGTAGCCCAGAAAACATCACACTCTCTCGCTCGAGAGCAAGAACACCAGATAATACAACCAGACAAGCAGCAGTAGGAGTGTTATCTCTCCGGAGAGCTCTAAAGCTGGGTAAACTGCTCGTGTGCCTCACCTTGATCTGCTCGTCGTGCGACCTCCGCCCCCCGCCGAACCGAAAGGGGCCCGGTCCGCCGGCCCCATAGGTGTTCGTGGATCAGTTTCCCCGACAGTGTGCGGAATTGTCCTATGCAATTGTTAACAAGACCGATAGTCGTCATTGCAATTTGATATGAGGGAGAGGCATAAGCTAACATACTTTCTCTTCTTGGATCATATGCACTTATGATTGGAAATCTAGCAAGCATCCGCAACTACTAAATATCATTAAGGTAAAACCCAACCATAGCATTAAAGCATCAAGTCCCCTTTATCCCATACGCAACAACTCCCTTACTTAGGTTTATGCTTCTGTCACTCAAACAACCCACTATAAGCGAATCATGAACGTATTGCAACACCCTACAGCGGGAATCCCTCATGCTTGCGTGACACGGAGGGCACAATAGGACAGCACCAATATAAAACATAGAACTCATACCAATCTAGATCATCAATCAACCCAAGGACAAAGGATATCTACTCAAAACATCATAGGATGGCAACACATCATTGGATCATAATATGTGGCATAAAGCACCATGTTCAAGTAGGGATTACAGCGGGGTGCGGGTGAGTGGACCGCGTAAACGAGATGAGGATGGTGATGATGATGGTGATGTTGATGAAGATGATCACCACGGTGGTGATTCCCCTCCCGATGGCACTCCGGTGCCACCGAGAGAGAGGAGGAGTGGTTCTCCCACTTGTGCTTCCTCCTCCATGGCCACCCCCCTCAATGGGGAGAGGTTCCCCCTCTGGTCCTTAGCCTTCATGGTGATGATGGCCCCTCCGAGATCCTCCTCCATGCCCTGCGGGGATGATGGTCCCCTCCGGCAGGGTGCTAGAGAGGGCCTGGATTGGTTTTCCGTGGCTACGGAGGCTTATGGCGGCGGAACTCCTGATCTAGGTTATTTTCTGGAGGTTTCTATATTTATAGGAATTTTTGGTGTCGGTCTCACATGAAGGAGATGCCCGAGTTGTCCACGAGGTAGGCCCACATGCCCGGGGGGTGGGAGCGCCCCCCACCCTCATGGACGGCCCGGGACTCTTCTGGCCCAACTCTTTTACTCTGGAGTCTTCTTTTGGTCCATAAAAAATCATCAAAAATTGGCATGTCAATTGGACTCCGTTTGGTATTCCTTTTCTGTAAAACTCGAAAACAAGGAAAAAAACACAAACTAGCACTGGGCACTAGGTTAATAGGTTAGTCCCAAAAATCATATAAAATAGCATATAAATGCATTTAAAACATCCAAGGTTGATAATATAATAGCATGAAGACTTCATAAATTATAGATACGTTGGAGACGTATCAGTGTACGTATGTCGTTTCGCACACAAAGGTGACACGTCCCTCTCCGAACTACGAGCCTTCTTGAGGGAAGCTGCAGTTTGCAAGAATCTTACACCAAAGCTTGTCCCAATTCGGCCAAAAAAATTACCGCAGCATGTTGGTGCCATGTCATGACACCAAGCCAAGTTTCATGATTTTCAGGCATGTTTTGGATTTACAAGAATTAAAAACCCAAGTTTCTTAATCTTTCCGGCCGAGCCAAGACGTTGGGATGTTTGAATTTCATTCCCATTTCATGCATGTGACCTATAAATTCACCCAAAGACACACATGTGATTTTTTAACCAAAATTGGTGCACTGGAACATGTGCTTGTAGTTCAAATTTGAATTATGCACATTAAATTCCTTGAAACTCAATTAATGTATAAAAAAGGACAAACAAACCCGGAATAATTCCAAAATTTTGCACGATACTTCTATTTGGTCTAATCTGCATGTGTAAAAAAAGTAAGGCGGGAGAAGGCAGTGTACATATGTTGTTTCGCACACGGAGGTGACACGTTCCCACTTGGAACCACGATCCTTCTTGAGGGAAGCTCCGGTTTGCAAGAACCTTACACCAAAGCTTGTGTCAATTCGGCCAAAACAATTACCGCAACATGTTGGTGCCATGTCATGACAGCACGCCAAGTTTCATGATTTTCAGGCATGTTTTGGATTTACAGGAATTAAAAACCAAGTTTCTCAATCTTTCTGACCGAGCCACGACGCCCAGATGTTTGAATTTCATTCCCATTTCTTGCATTGGACCTATAAATTCACCCAAAGACACACATGTGATTTTCAACCAACTTTGGTGCTAGAGCATGGGCTTGTAGTTCAAATTTGAATTATGCACCATAAATGCCCAGAAACGCAACTAATATATAGAAAATGCCACACGAACCCGGAATAAGTCCAAAATTTAGCACGGTATTTCTATTTGGTCTAATCTGCCTGTGTAAAAAAATTAAGGCGGGAGAAGGCAGTGTATGTATGTTGTTTTGGGCACGGAGGTGACACGTTCCTTCTCGGAACCACGAGACTTCTTAAGGGATGCTCCGATGGCAAGAAGCTTACACCAAAGCTTGTCCCAATTCGGCCAAAAAAATCACCACAGCATGTTGGTGCCATGCCATCACACCATGCCAAGTTTCATGTTCAGGCGTGGTTTGGATTTACAGGAATTAAAAAACCAAGTTTATCAATCTTTCCGGCCGAGCCACGACGCCAAGATGTTTGAATTTTATTCCCATTGCTTGCATGGGACCTATAAATTCACCCAAAGACACACATGTGATTTTTGAACCAACTTTGGTGCACTGGAGCATGTGCTTGTAGTTTAAATTTGAATTATGTACATTAAATGCCCAGAAACTCAATTAATGTATAAAAAAGGCCAAACGAACCCGGAATGATTCCAAAATTTAGCACGATACTGCTATTTGGTCTAATCTACCTATGTAAAAAAATTAAGGCGGGAGAAGGCAGTCTACGTATGTCATTTGGCACATGGAGGTGACAAGTTCCCTCTCGGAACCACGAGCCTTCTTGAGGGAAATTCCGTTTGCAAGAAGAGTACATCAAAGCTTGTCCCAATTCGGCCAAAAAATTACCACAGCATGTTGGTGCCATGTCATGACAGCATGCCAAGTTTCATGATTTTTAGGCGTGTTTCGGATTTACAGGAATTAAAAAACCAAGTTTCTCAATCTTTTCCGCCGAGCCACGACGCCCAGATCCTTGAATTTCATTGTCATTTCTTGCATGGGACCTATAAATACACCCAAAGACACACATGTGATTTTTCAACAAACTTTGGTGCATTGGAGTATGTGCTTGTGGTTCCAATTTGAATTATGCACATTAAATTCCCAGAAACTCAATTAATTCCGAAATAAAGGCGGGAGAAGGCAGTGTACGTATGTCGTTTCGCACACGGAGGTGACATGTCCCTCTCGGAACTACGAGCCTTCTTGAGGGAAGTTGTGGTTTGCAAGAATCTTACACCAAATCTTGTTCCAATTCAGCCAAAAAAAATACCGCAACATGTTGTTGCCATGTCATGACACCAAGCAAGTTTCATGATGTTCAGGCCTGTTTTGGATTTACAAAAATTAAAAAACCAAGTTTCTCAATCTTTCAGGCCGAGCCACGATGCCCAGATGTTTGAATTTCATTCCCACTTCTTGCATGGGACCTACAAATGCACCCAAAGACACACATGCGATTTTCAACCAACTTTGGTGCACTGGAGCATGTGCTTGTAGTTCAAATTTGAATTATGCACGTTAAATGCCTAGAAACTCAATTAATGTATAAAAAAGGCCAACCGAACCCAGAATAATTTGAAATTTTAGCATGATACTTCTATTTGGTCTAATCGGCCTGCGTGAAAAAATTAAGGTGGGAGAAGGCAGTGTACGTATGTCGTTTCGCACATGGAGGTGACACGTTCCCTCTCGGAACCACGAGCCTTCTTGAGGGCAGCTCTGGTTTGCAAGAAGCTTACACCAAAGCTTGTCCCAATTCGGCCAAAAAAATTACCGCAGCATGTTGGTGCCATGTCATGACACCATGCAAGTTTCATGATTTTCTGGCAAGTTTTGGATTAACAGGAATAATTCCAAAATATAGCATGACTTCTATTTGGTCTAATCTACCTGTGTAAAAAATTAAGGCGGGAGAAGGCAGTGTACATATGTCGTTTCACACACGGAGGTGACACGTCCCTCTCGAAACCACGAGCCTTCTTGAGGGAAGCTGCGGTTTGCAAGAACCTTACACCCAACCTTGTCCCAATTCGGCCAAAAAAATTACCGCAGCATGTTGGTGCCATGTCATGACAGCATGCCAAGTTTAATTATTTTCAGGTGTGTTTTGGATTAACAGGAATTAAAAAATCGAGTTTCTCAATCTTTCCAGCCGAGCCACGACGCCCAGATGTTTGAATTTCATTCCCATTTCTTGCATGGGACCTATAAATTCACCCAAATAAACACATGTGATTTTTCAACCAACTTTGGTACACTGGAGCATGTTCTTGTACTTCAAATTTGAATTATGCACATTAAATGCCCATAAACTTAATTAATGTATAAAAAAGGCCCAACGAACCCGGAATAATTCCAAATTTTAGCACGATATTTCTATTTGTTCTAATCTGCCTGTGTAAAAAAATTAAGGCGGGAGAAGGCAGTGTATGTATGTCATTTGGCACACGGAGGTGACACGTTCCCTCTCGGAACCACGAGCCTTCTTGAGGGAAACTCTAGTTTGCAAGAAGCTTACACCAAAGCTTGTCCCAACTCGGCCAAAAAAATACCGCAGCATGTTGGTGCCATGTCATGACCGCATGCCAAGTTTAATGATTTTCAGGAGTGTTTTGGATATACAGGAATTAAAAAAACAAGTTTCTCAATCTTTTCGGCCGAGCCACGACGCCCAGATGTTTGAATTTCATTCTCGTTTCTTGCACGGGACCTATAAATTCACCCAAAGACACACATGTGATTTTTCAACCAACTTTGGTGCACTGGAGCTTGTGCTTGTAGTTCAAATTTGAATTATGCACATTAAATGCCTAGAAACTCAATTAATGTATAAAAATGGCCAAACGAACCCGGAATAATCCCAAAATTTAGCACGATACTTCTATTTGGTCTAATCTACCGGGGTAAAAAAATTAAGGCGGGAGAAGGCGGTGTACGTATGTCGTTTCACACACGAAGGTGACACGTCCTCTCGGAACCACGAGTCTTCTTGAGGGAAGCTCCGGTTTGCAAGAAGTTTACACCAAAGCTTGTGCCAATTCGGCCAAAAAGATTACCGCACAATGTTGGTGCCATGTCATGACACCATGCAAGTTTCATGATTTTCACGCGTGTTTTGGATTTACATGAATTAAGATACCAAGTTTCTCAATCTTTTCGCCCGAGCCACGACGCCCAGATGTTTGAATTCCATTCCAACTTCTTGCATGGGACCTATAAATGCTCCCAAAGACACACATGTGATTTTCAACCAACTTTGGTGCACTGGAGCATGTGCTTGTAGTTAAAATTTGAATTATGCATATCAAATGCCCAGAAACTCA
Organism: Triticum aestivum; assembly: GCF_018294505.1. Classification (NCBI taxonomy): domain Eukaryota; kingdom Viridiplantae; phylum Streptophyta; class Magnoliopsida; order Poales; family Poaceae; genus Triticum; species Triticum aestivum. The sequence continues at coordinate 229,665,677 of NC_057797.1, read as the reverse complement.
ATTAATGTATAAAAAGGCCAAACGAAACCGGAATAATCCCAAAATTTAGCACGATACTTCTATTTGGTCTAATCTACCTATGTAAAAAATTAAGGCGGGAGAAGGTAGTGTACGTATGTCATTTCACACACGGAAGTGACACGTCCCTCTCGGAACCACGAGCCTTCTTGAGGGAAGCTGCGGTTTGCAAAAACCTTACACCAAAGCTTGTCCCAATTCGGCCAAAAAAATTACCGCACCATGTTGGTGCCATGTCATGACACCATGCAAGTTTCATGATTTTCTGGCAAGTTTTGGATTTACAGGAATTAAGAAACCAAGTTTCTCAATCTTTCCGGCCGAGCCACGACGCCCAGATGTTTGAATTTCATTCCAACTTCTTGCATGGGACCTATAAATACACCCAAAGACACACATGTGATTTTTCGACCAACTTTGGTGCACTGGAGCATGTGCTCGTAGTTCAAATTTGAATTATGCACATTAAATGCCCAGAAACTCAATTAATGTATAAAAAAGGCCAAACGAACCGGAAATTATTCCAAAATTTAGCACGATACTTTATTTGGTCTAATCTGCCTGTGTAAAAAAATTAAGGCGGGAGAGGGAAGTGTATGTATATCGTTTCGCACACGGAGGTGACACGTTCCCTCTCAGAACCACGAGCCTTCTTGAGGGAAGCTCTAGTTGGCTAGAAGCTTACACCAAAGTTTGTCCCAATTTGGCCAAAAAAAATTACGGCAGCATGTTGGTGCCATGCCATGACACCATGCCAAGTTTCATGATTTTCAGGCGTATTTTGGATTTACAGGAATTAAAAAACCAAGTTTCTCCATCTTTCCGGCCGAGCCACGACGCCAAGATGTTTGAAGTTCATTCCCATTTCTTGCATGGGACCTATAAATTCACCCAAAGACACACATGTGGGTTTTCAACCAACTTTGGTGCACCGGAGCATGTGCTTGTAGTTCAAATTTGAATTATGCAGATTAAAGGCCCAGAAACACAATTAATGTACAAAAAGGCCAAACAAGCCGGGAATAATTCCAAAATTTAGCACGATACTTCTATTTGGTATAATCTGCCTCTTTAAAAAAATTAAGGCGGGAGAAGGCAGTGTATGTATGTCGTTTCGCACACGGTGGTGACATGTTCCCACTTGGAACCACAATCCTTCTTGAGGGAAGATCCGGTTTGCAAGAAGCTTACACCAAAGCTTGTGCCAATTCAGCCAAAAAAATACTGTAGCATGTTGGTGCCATGTCATGACAGCATGCCAAGTTTCATGATTTTTAGGCGTGCTTCGGATTTACAGGAATTAAAAAACCAAGTTTCTCAGTGTTTCCGCCCGACCCACGACGCCTAGATGTTTGAATTTCATTCCATTTCTTGCATGGGACCTATAAATTCACCCAAAGACACACATGTGATTTTTCAACCAACTTTGGTGCACTGGAGCATGTGCTTGTAGTTAAAATTTGAATTATGCACATTAAATGCCCAGAAACTCAATTAATGTATCAAAAAGGCCAAACAAACCCTGAATAATTCCAAAATGTATCACGATACTTCTATTTGGTCTAATCTTCCTGTGTAAAAAAATTAAGGCGGGAGAAGGCAGTGAACGTATGTCATTTTGCACACAGAGGTAATACGTCCCTCTCGGAACTACGAGCCTTCTTTTGGGAAGCTACAGTTTGCAAGAATCTTACAACAAAGCTTGTCCCAATTCGGCCAAAAAAATTACCGCAGCATGTTTGTGCCATGTCATGACACCATGCCAAGTTTCATGATTTTCAGGCATGTTTCGATATAAAGGAATTAAAAAACCAAGTTTCTCAATCTTTCCGGCCGAGCCACAACGCCCAGATGTTTTAATTTGATTCCCATTTCTTGCATGTGACATATAAATTCACCCAATGAAACAAATGTGATTTTTCAACCAAAAGTGGTGCACTCGAGCATGTGCTTGTAGTTCAAATTTGAATTATGCACATTACATGCCTAGAAACTCAACTAATGTATAAAAAAGGCCAAATGAACCCGGAATAATTCCAAAATTTAGCATGATACTTCTATTTGTTCTAATCTGCCTATGTAAAAAAAATTAAGGCGGGAGAAGGCAGTGTACGTATGTCGTTTCGCACACGGAGGTGACACGTTCCCACTTGGAACCATGATCCTTCTTGAGGGAAGCTCCGGTTTGCAAGAAGTTTACACCAAAGCTTGTGCCAATTCGGCCAAAAAATTACCGCAGCATGTTGGGCCATGTCATGATAGTGTGCCAATTTCATGATTTTCTGGCGTGTTTTGGATATACAAGAATTAAAAAAAAACCATGTTTCTCACTCTTTCCGGCCGAGCCACGACACCCAGATGTTTAAATTTCATTCCCATTTCTTGCATGGGACCTATAAATTCACCCAAAGACACACATGTGATTTTTCAACCAACTTTGGTGCACTGGAGCATGTGCTTGTAGTTCAAATTTGAATTATGCACATCAAATGCCCAGAAACTCAATTAATGTATAAAAAAGGCCAAACGAACCTAGAATAATCCCAAAATTTAGCACGATACTTCTAGTTGGTCTAATCTGCCTGTATAAAAAAATTAAGGTAGGAGAAGGCAGTGTACGTATGTCATTTCACCCACGGAGGTGACACGTCGCTCTTGGAACCACGAGCCTTCTTGAGGGAAGCTGCGGTTTGCAAGAACCTTACACCAAATCTTGTCCCAAGTCGGCCAAAAAAATTACCGCACCATGTTGGTGCCATGTCATGACACCATGCAAATTTCATGATTTTCAGGCGTGTTTTGGATTTACAGAAATTAAGAAACCAAGTTTCTCAATCTTTCCGGCCGAGCCACGACGCCCAGATGTTTGAATTTCATTCCAACTTCTTGCATGGGACCTATAAATGCACCCAAAGACACACATGTGATTTTCAACCAACACTGGTGCACTGGAGCATGTGCTTGTAGTTCAAATTTGAATTATGCACATTAAATGCCCAGACACTCAATTAATGTATTAAAAAGGCCAAACGAACCCGGAATTATTTCAAAATTTAGCATGATACTTCTATTTGGTATAATCTGCCTGTGAAAAAAAATTAAGGCGGGAGAAGGCAGTGTACGTATGTTGTTTTGCTCACGGAGGTGACATGTTCCCACTTGGAACCACAATCCTTCTTGAGGGAAGCTCCGGTTTGCAAGAACCTTACACCAAAGCTTGTGCCAATTCGGCGAAAAAAATTACCGCGACATGTTGGTGCCATGTCATGACAGCATGCCAAGTTTCTTGATTTTCAGGCGTGTTTTGGATTTACAGGAATTAAGAAAAACAAGTTTCTCAATCTTTCCGGTCGAGCCATAACGCCCTGATGTTTTAACTTCCTTCCCATTTCTTGTATTGGACCTATAAATTCACCCAAAGACACACATGTGATTTTCAACCAACTTTGGTGCACTTGAGCATGTGCTTGTAGTTCAAATTTGAATTATGGACATTAAAAGTCCAGAAACTCAATTAATGTATAAAAAAGGCCAAACGAACCCGGAATAATCACAAAATTTAGCACAATACTTCTATTTGGTCTAATCTGCCTGTCTAAAAATATTAAGGCGGGAGAAGGCATTGTACGTATGTCGTTTCGCACACGGAGTTGACACGTCCCTCTCGGAACCACGAGCCTTCTTGAGGGAAGCTGCGGTTTGCAAGAACCTTACACCAAACTTGTCCCAATTCGGCCAAAAGAATTACCGCACCATGTTGGCGCCGTGTCATGACACAATGCAAGTTTCATGATTTTCAGGCGTGTTTTGGATTTACAGGAATTAAGAAACCAAGTTTCTCAATCTTTCCGGCCGAGCCACGATGCCCAGATGTTTGAATTTCATTCCAACTTCTTGCGTGGGACCTATAAATGCTCCCAAAGAAACACATGTGATTTTCAACAAACTTTGGTGCACTGGAGCATGTACTTGTAGTTCAAATTTGAATTATGCATATTAAATGCCCAAAAACTCTATTAATGTATAAAAAAGGCCAAACGAACCCGAAATTATTCCAAAATTTAGCACGATACTTTATTTGGTCTAATCTGCCTACGTAAAAAAATTAAGGCGGGAGAAGGAAGTGTATGTATATTGTTTCGCACACGGAGGTGACACGTTCCCTCTCGGAACCACGTGCCTTCTTGAGGGAAGCTACAGTTGGCAAGAAGCTTACACCAAAGTTTGTCCCAATTCGGCCAAAAAAATTACCGCAGCATGTTGGTGCCATGCCATGACACCATGCCAAGTTTCATGATTTTCAGGCGTGTTTTGGATTTACAGGAAATAAAAAACCAAGTTTGTCCATCTTTCCGGCCGAGGCCAAGATGTTTGAATTTCAATCCCATTTCTTGCATGGGACCTATAAATTCACCCAAAGACACACATGCGATTTTTCAACCAACTTTGGTGCACTGCAGCATGTGCTAGTAGTTCAAATTTGAATTATTCACATTAAATGCCTAGAAACACAATCATTGTATAAAAAAGGCCAAACGAACCCGGAATAATTCCAAATATTGGCATGATACTTCTATTTGGTCTAATCTGCCTGTGTAAAAAAATTAAGGCGGGAGAAGGCAGTGTACGTATGCCGTTTCGCAGTCGGAGGTGACACATTCCCACTTGGAACCACGATCCTTCTTGAGGGAAGCTCCGATTTGCAAGAAGCTTACACAAAAGCTTGTGCCAATTCGGCCAAAAAAATACCGCAACAGTAGTTGCCATGTCATGACAGCATGCCAAGTTTCATGATTTTCAGGCTTGTTTTGAATTTACTGGAATTAAAAAAACCAAGTTTCTCAATCTTTCCGGCCGAGCCACGACGCCCAGATGTTTGAATTTCATTCCCATTTCTTGCATTGGACCTATAAATTCACCCAAAGACACACATGTGATTTTTCAACCAACTTTGGTGCACTGGACCATGTGCTTGTATTTCAAATTTGAATTATGCACATCAAATGCCCAGAAACTCAATTAATGTATAAAAAAAGCCAAACAAACCTGGAATAATCCTAAAATTTAGCATGATACTTCTAGTTGGTCTAATCTGCCTGTATAAAAAAAATTAAGGCAGGAGAAGGCAGTGTACGTATGTCGTTTCACACACGGAGGTGACACGTCACTCTCGGAACCACGAACCTTCTTGAGGGAAGCTGCAGTTTGCAAGAACCTTACACCAAATCTTGTCCCATGTCGGCTAAAAAAATTACCGCACCATGTTGGTGCCATGTCATGACACCATGCAAATTTCATGATTTCCAGGCGTGTTTTGGATTTACAGAAATTAAGAAACCAAGTCTCTCAATATTTCTGGCCGAGCCACGACGCCCAGATGTTTGAATTTTATTCCAACTTCTTGCATGGGACCTATAAATGCACCCAAAGACACACATGTGATTTTCAACCAACACTGGTGCACTGGAGCATGTGCTTGTAGTTCAAATTTGAATTATGCACATTAAATGCCCAGAAACTCAATTAATATATTAATAAGGCCAAACGAACCTAGAATTATTCCAAAATTTAGCATGATACTTCTATTTGGTCTAATCTGCCGGTGAAAAAAAATTAAGGCGGGAGAAGGGAGTGTACGCATGTCATTTCGCACATGGAGGTGACATGTTCCCACTCTGAACCACAATCCTTCTTGAGGGAAGCTCCGGTTTGCAAGAATGTTACACCAAAGCTTGTGCCAATTCGGCCAAAAAAATTACCGCGGCATGTTGGTGCCACGTCATGACAGCATGCCAAGTTTCATGATTTTCAGGCGTATTTTGGATTTACAGGAATTAAGAAAAACAAGTTTCTCAATCTTTCCTGCCGAGCCACAACGCCCAGATGTTTTAATTTCCTTCCCATTTCTTGTATTGGACCTATAAATTCACCCAAAAACACACATGTGATTTTCAACCAACTTTGGTGCACTTGAACATGTGCTTGTAGTTCAAATTTGAATTATTCACATTAAATGCCCAGAAACTCAATTAATATATAAAAAGGCCAAACGAACCCAGAATAATCCCAAAATTTAGCACGATACTTCTATTTGGTCTAATCTGCATGTGTAAAAAAATTAAGGCAGGAGAAGGCAGTGTACATATGTTGTTTCGCACACGGAGTTGACACGTCCCTCTCGGAACCACGAGCCTTCTTGAGGGAAGCTGCGGTTTGCAAGAACCTTACACCAAACTTGTCCCAATTCGGCCAAAAAAATTATCGCACCATGTTGGTGCCGTGTCATGGCACAATGCAAGTTTCATGATTTTCAGGCGTGTTTTGGATTTACAAGAATTAAGAAACCAAGTTTCTCAATCTTTCCGGCCAAGCCACGACGCCCAGATGTTTGAATTTCATTCCAACTTCTTGCATGGGACCTATAAATGCTCCCAAAGACACACATGTGATTTTCAACCAACTTTGGTGCACTGGACCATGTACTTGTAGTTCAAATTTGAATTATGCATATTAAATGCCCAAAAACTCAATTAATGTATAAAAAAGGCCAAACGAACCCGAAATTATTCCAAAATTTAGCACGATACTTTATTTGGTCTAATCTGCCTGTGTAAAAAAATTAAGGCGGGAGAAGGAAGTGTATGTATATCATTTCGCACACGGAGGTGACACGTTCCCTCTCGGAACCACGAGCCTTCTTGAGGGAAGCTACAGTTGGCAAGAAGCTTACACCAAAGTTTGTCCCAATTCGGCCAAAAAATTACCACAGCATGTTGGTGCCATGCCATGACACCATGCCAAGTTTCATGATTTTCAGGCGTGTTTTGGATTTACCGGAATTAAAAAACCAAGTTTCTCCATCTTTCTGGTCGAGGCCAAGATGTTTGAATTTCATTCCCATTTCTTGCATGGGACCTATAAATTCACCCAAAGACACACATGCGATTTTTCAACCAACTTTGGTGCACTGCAACATGTGGTAGTAGTTTAAATTTGAATTATTCACATTAAATGCCTAGAAACACAATCATTGTATAAAAAAGGCCAAACGAACCCGGAGTAATTCCAAAATTTGGCACGATACTTCTATTTGGTCTAATCTGCCTGTGTAAAAAATTAAGGCAGGAGAAGGCAGTGTACGTATGTCGTTTCGCACACGGAGGTGACACATTCCCACTTGGAACCACGATCCTTCTTGAGGGAAGCTCCGATTTGCATGAGGCTTACACCAAAGCTTGTGCCAATTCGGCCAAAAAAATACCGCAGCAGTAGTTGCCATGTCATGACAGCATGCCAAGTTTCATGATTTTCAGGCTTGTTTTGGATTTACAGGAATTAAAAAACCAAGTTTCTCAATCTTTTCGGCCGAGCCACGACGCCCAGATGTTTGAATTTCATTCCCATTTCTTGCATTGGACCTATAAATTCACCCAAAGACACACATGTGATTTTTCAACCAACTTTGGTGCACTGGAGCATGTGCTTGTAGTTCAAATCTGAATTATGTGCATTAAATACCCAGAAACTCAATTAATCTATAAAAAAGGCCAAACGAACCTGGAATAATCCCAAATTTTTGCACCATACTTCTATTTGGTCTAATCTGCCTGTGTAAAAAAATTAAGGCGGGAGAAGGCAGTGTACGTATGTCGTTTCGCACACGGCGGTGACACGTCCCTCTCGGAACCACGAGCCTTGTGGAGGGAAGCTGCGGTTTGCGAGAACCTTACACCAAAGCTTGTCCCAATTCGACCAAAAAAATCACCACACCATGTTGGTGCCATGTCATGAAACCATGCAAGTTTCATGATTTTCAGGTGTGTTTTGGATTTACAGGAATTAAGAAACCAAGTTTCTCAATCTTTCCGGCCGAGCCACGACGCCCAGATTTCTGAATTTCATTCCCACTTCTTGCATGGGAACTATAAATGCACCCAAAGACACACATGTGATTTTCAACCAACTTTTGTGCACTGGAGCATGTGCTTGTAGTTCAAATTTGAATTATGCACATTAAATGCCCAAAAACTCAATTAATGTATAAAAAAAGGACAAACAAACCTGGAATTATTCCAAAATTTAGCACGATACTTTATTTGGTCTAATCTGCCTATGTAAAAAAATTAAGGTGGGAGAAGGCAGTGTACGTATGTCATTTCGCACACGGAGGTGACACGTTCTCTCTCGGAACCACGAGCCTTCTTGAGGGAAGCTCCGGTTAGCAGGAAGCTTACACCAAAGTTTGTCCCAATTCGGCCAAAAAAAATTACCGCAGCATGTTGGTGCCATGCCATGACACTGTAAGGCCCTCGATGCGGCTATATCTCCCACGTGTCGAAGCATGACTTAGAGGCATAACCGCATTGAAAGCAATGTCGCAAGTGAGGTAATATTCACAACAACCCATGTAATACATAAATGGAAAGAGATACATAGTTGGCTTACACTCATCACGTCACACAAATACATGAATAAAGCATTACATCATCCAGGTAAACACAAGGTCCGACTACGGAACCAAAATAAAGAAGACTACCCCAAATGCTACACAGTCCCCGATCGTCCCAACTAGGCTCCACTACTGATCAACTGGAAACGAAACAACATAACGAACACGATCTTCATCAAGCTCCTCCTTGAGTTCGGTTGCGTCACCTGCATGGCATCATCGGCACCTGCAAGCTGGTTTTGGAAGTATCTGTGAGTCACAGGGACTCAGCAATCTCACACCCTCACGATCAAGACTATTTAAGCTTATGTGTAGGTAAAAGGTATGAGGTGGAGCTGCAGCAAGCGACTAGTATTTATAGTGGCTTACCTATACGCAAAAGAGAGCGAGAAGAGAAGGAAAAAGCATGGTCGAAAATCTATGATCAAGAAGTGATCCTAGAGCAACCTACGTCAAGCATAACTCGAACACCGTGTTCACTTCCCGGACTCCGCCGAGAAGAGACCGTCATAGTTACACACGCGGTTGATGCATTTTAATTAAGATAAGTTTCAAGTTTTCTACAACCGGACATTAACAAATTCCCATCTGCCCATAACCGCGGGTACGGCTTTTGAAAGTTCAAAACCCTGCAGGGGTGTCCCAACATAGCCCATCACAAGCTCTCACGGTCAACGAAGGATATTCCTTCTCCCAAGACAATCCGATCAGGCTCAGCAACCCGGTTACAAGACATCCTCGGCAATGGTAAAACAAGTCCAGCAACACCGCCCAAATGTGCTGACAAATCCCGATAGGAGCTGCACATATCTCATTCTCAGGGCACACTCAGATGAGCGCTCCATACAACTAAAACCAAACCTCGAGTTTCCCCGAGGGGGCACTGCATAGGGCTCTAGTTTGGACCAACGCTCAGAGGAGCACTGGCCCGGGGGGGTTTAAATAAAGATGACCCTTGAGTCTACAGAACCCAAGGGAAAGAAAAGGGCTAAGTGGCAAATGGTAAAACCAAGGTTGGGCATTGCTGGAGGAGTTTTATTCAAGGCGAACTGTCAAGGGGTTCCCATTATAACCCAACCGTGTAAGGAATGCAAAATCCGGGAACATAACACCGATATGACGGAAACTAGGGCGGCAAGAGTGGAACAAAACACCAGGCATAAGGCCGAGCCTTCCACCCTTTACCAAGTATATAGATGCATTAATTAAATAAGAGATATTGTGATATCCCAACAAAATATCCATGTTCCAAACATGGAACAAGCTCCAATCTTCACCTGCAACAAACAATGCTATAAGAGGGGCTGAGCAAAGCGGTAACATAGCCAAACAATGGTTTGCTAGGACAAGGTGGGTTAGAGGTTTGACATGGCAATATGGGAGGCATGATAAAGCAAGTGGTAGGTATCACAGCATAGGCATAGCAAAAGAGCGAGCAACTAGCAAGCAAAGATAGAAGTGATTCCAAGGGTATGGTCATCTTGCCTGAGATCCCGCAAGGAAGAAGAACGAGTCAATGAAGATGACAAACAGACGTAGTCGAACGGATCCTCACAAACACGACGTTATCGGAACCAACTCGAAGAAGCAACACCGGAAAGGAGCAAACAACATAGTAAACAATCATCACATAATCATGGCACGATGCACAACCAAGTATGATGCATGTCCGGTTTAAAGAGGGCATGGCATGGCAAAGTGCACAAGCAAAACTACAAGTTAAGTGGAGCTCAATATGCAACGAGTTGCATATTGACGAAACATCACAAAACTTATTTAGTTCTCTCTCGTTTAGGTACCCAACAAGATTGAATGTTGTTAAACATGGCAAGAGGTGAGGCATAACAAAACTATACCATCTAAACAATTTCAATGGGGCCAGATATAACAAACAACAAACCCGGTAAAACCCCATATGCATTAGTAATGCAAAGAACAATTTTAAACATTTAAATGTTATTATCATGATGCGAATGACATGCGCAAGTTTTATGCAGTATTTATGGAAACGTTGATAAGAGCATATTAAGAAGCATTTGTCATCGTGGCGGAAATGAAAAGGAGTGCCACGGCAACAATAACGAAACGGTGCCACAGCAACGTCCCGGTTTCCGGTAACTCGATTGAGATGCGGGTGCAAAAGGAAAAGTGACAGGGCATGTCATGCAAGGATGGTGGCGTGCTACCGGATACCGGGTCCCCACGGGTTAGCGGCAAAAGAGGAGGACCGAGAAAGTGACAACTCGGACACGGTGCAGACAACGGGTGCATCTCATACAACACATGGAAACATTCTTGGACGGTGGTCTCGGGGTTATACCTACGAAGCGTGCAAAAGGGACGGTTGTCGTTCGGTGCAAAGTAGAGGAAGTAGACGTTCTCGGGACGTTTGTAGTGGAGGTAGTCGTACACGGCGACGGTAGTTGTACAGGGGTCTTCGGCCACGGAAGTAGTCGTACAACATTTTCGTAGAGGTTCGGGGTCACGAGACGGAACTTGACGTCCACGGGGTCTTCGAGGGTCAACGGTAGTGGTACTCGATGAATCCCGAAATGGTCGTAGGCGTTTTCGCGCGTAGGGGTACTTGGTGTTTCCGCGTCGTCGGCCTTGCCGGTCCCGGACTCGGTAACGTAGTTGTACAAGAGCGTCATCGAACTTGTTGAAATCGAAGTCTTCGGGGTCATCGTGTTACTTGGCGCTTGCGTTATTGATAGCTCGAAGGGGTACTTGACGGGTCCGAGGTCTCCAGCCGTAGTGGTTCTTGATGATATGGGTAGTCGAACTTGATGAAAAACGGGTCTTCTCGGGGACTTGATGCATCTGAATTCCTCGGGTTTGTAGTTGTACTTGGCTTTCGGAGCAGCAACATGGAGGCAACAACGGCAGGACGAGGTGGAGGTGCATTGGTGGCCATCGGGGAGGTGCAGCACGAGCGACAAGGAAGCCATGGGCGTGCAACAAAGCAAAGGGGGCACCGGGGCTCATGGGCACAAGGCCAGCAGCAGCATCAGCACAAGTCACGGACCGAGGAGGTGCTGCCAGGCGTTGATGGTGGAGGTCAACACCGAAGGGGACGGGACACCGGAGTTGGATCCGGTCGGGAACGGGCAACGGCGGTGGAGGCCAGCCGGATCTGGACGGGGTAGAAGGAGAACTGTGCTCCCGCGGTTGAAGATGAACGGGCGACGGTGCAGCACCCCAGGAGGCAGCAGGGCGCGGGGACGGCAGGGGCATGGTTGCAGGGGGTCTCGTCCATGGCGGCCCTGACTTTCGGTGCACAACGGGGTGGCGAGGAGGGGTCTCTCCGGCAAGCTGTGGGCGGCCAGTTCTCGAGAAGAGGCCGAGGGCGGCTGTATCAGGCCGGAGGCAACGTCCTACGGCGCGGGACGAGAACAAGAGGGAGTCAGAGGTGGTGCAGGGCAGGTCGCTGGCGCGCGGGAAGATCAGCTGCAGTAGGTCGCGGTATGATTGAAGCTGCGAGGTGACATGGAGGTAGCAGCGAGGTGAGGCGCTATGGGCGAGGGAGAGAGCGAGAGGAGAGAGGAGCATGGGGATCAATCGGAGGGAGAGGAAAATGGGGACGAGGCAATGCTCTCTGGCGGCGGAGCGAGAGGGGATCGGGAGAGGTCACGGGGTCGAGCGGGGAAGGCTAGGGTTAGGCCTGGGGATGGATGGCCTTGGGCCTTTATGAGGGAAAAGTCTGGGCCTTGGAGGCCGGTCAGCCTGGCTGGGCTGCCGACCCCTGCTGGGCCTGGTGCTCTCTCACTCTTACACTTGTTAGAAGAAAGAGGGAGACAAGAAAGAAGAAAAAAATAGAGAGAAGAAAAAGAAGAGGGATTTAGGGAACGAATTTGAACATGCTGTTAATTTTCTTGGACTCACAAAAAATATGCTCGGTCCGAGAAAAATAGGTAGGGAGCCCAATTAACAAAACGGAGATGTTTTGTAGACGTTAGGGGATGATCCGGATCCAACGGTGACGACTGCCCGGGTCGGGTCCGGGACAGCTTTCGGGCGCGCGTGCGAGGAGGGTCGCGGGCTGACGAGAGAGGTTAGGTAGAGCCTGGCGGTGAGTGGTAGTGGGCTGATATGAGAGGAGAGCAGTGCAGCCCGGCAACTATTTCCGGAGACCGAAAACGTCCGACGTTTTGACCGACTATAATGTCGCTATAGTTATCCGTTGGGGTGTCAAACGGACTCCAAATGCGATGAAACTTGGCAGGCGGCCTACCTACAACATAGCAACACCGCATGCCAACTTTCAACCCATTCCGAGAACATTTTCTGGCCACTTATAAAATAATATTTTGGACATGCCGCGGGCGCGTGCAAGTGTGTTTGGGCTGAGAACGGACGATGGAGAGAACGAGGAGACCGAGACAGATGCAAGTTTTGAAAACATGGTGATGCAATGCATGTGATGACATGATAAAATGCAACACGCAAGCAAATGACAAGGCAACAATGGCGAATAACTGGAAGACACCTGGCGCATCGGTCTCGGGGCGTCACAAACACCATGCCAAGTTTCATATTTTTAGGCATATTTTGGATTTACAGGAATTAAAAAACCAAGTTTCTCCATCTTTCCGGCCGAGCCACGACGCCAAGATGTTTGAATTTCATTCCCGTTTCTTGCAGGGGACCTATAAATTCACCCAAAGACATACATGTGATTTTTTTGACTATAAACAGTAGGGTAAGACCCCACTGCAATTTTTAAATTAAGAGAGCAAAGTACAAATAGTCTGAAAAGGCTTGAGGTAAACCTTAAGAAGAAGAAAAGAAACTAGAAACTAGAAAAAAGAAGAAGAAAAAGAAAGAAAAAACAAAAAGCCTACTAGCCTACAAACAGAGAAATTACAAAAGGCCTTCAAGCCAAACAGAGAATTGTCTCTCATGCTTCTTCTTCATCCTAATCTTTAAAAGCTTTAGTTCCTCCCGATATATGGACTTCCAGCCTTTAAATGAAGGAGCAATGTTTTCGAAAATCTTATTATTTCTGGTTATCCAGATGGCCCATGCTCCAAGAATGATGATCTCCATGTAAAATGGGTACCTTGGTTTGTCTTTAAGGTCTTGAAATGCTTCTAACACAGACAACTTTGGTGTCCTTGTTGGACATATGAAGTCCCAGCATTGCTGAACAAATTGGCAACCCCAAAAAAGATGATGCAGTGTTTCTTCTTGTCGACAACCTCCAACTGCATAGTTATAAGCTTCCAACACAAAATTCTTTCTTCTAAGTATATTTCTTATGTTGACACGATCATGGAGTAGTTGCCAGAAGAAAACTTTATGCTTTGGCTGACAAGAACTCTGCCAGATCCAATTGAAATGTGGAGGGTTCTGCTTGTGTCCAATTAAGACTTTATATGCTTTGATTGATGAATAGTGTTTAGTCCCCCAAATGTAACTCCATGTGTCCAATGTGTCTAAGTATTCTGATTGTGTCAAGGAAATGCAAATATCTTCCATTTGTAAGAATTCCTCATATGCTTCTGTTGTCAAAGGGAGATGGAAGAGATCCTACAAGTATTCAGTCTGCACCACTTGTTGAATATTTAGCTGAGGATTTTTGACAAAAGAGGTTAGGTGGGGGAATTGGTGTTTAAGTATTGTTTGGTTCCATAGATCATCCCAAAAGAGTGCACTGACACCATCTCCCACATTACATCTAGCAATAGCTTTGTACTGATCAATGAGAGCTAAGTTGGACTTCCACCAGAATGATCCTACCATGCTGCCTCCTAGTAATTTCCCATCATTATAGTATGTTTCCCAAATCAGGTTAACCCAAGGGATGTCATGTCTGTTGAAGAATTTGTGGAGGTTCTTCATGAGCAGGGTTTTGTTGTGTGTAAAGATATCTAGTACTCCTAATCCTCCCTGGTCCTTGGGTCTACACAAAGTGTGCCATGCCACCAATGCAGGTCTTATGTCCTCCATATCAGGGCCTCTCCATAGACAGTGCCGCAAATACTTGATGATCTGTTTCTTTATTGTAATAGGTATGTCCAGACAACATATGAAGAAAACTGATAATGATGTCATCACTGACTTGACCAGTAGTAATTTTCCAGCTTGAGTCATGAAGACAGAGATACCAGCCAGTCTTTTGGCAATCCTGTTAACCAGGGGGAGGCATTGCTCGACAGTTGGTTTGTATATTCCCAAGGGAAGACCAAAGTAAGTAAAAGGGAAATGTCCTCTAGCACACTACAATGTGTTTGTAAAAATTTCTACCCTGTCTTCAACAATGTTCAAAGGTACCATGATTGACTTCCCATAATTCACCTTGAGCCCAGTTGCTATAGCAAAAGTATTGAGAAGTGCCTTTAAACAGAACAGATGTCTAGAATCGGCTGGCATAACTACTAGAGTGTCATCTGCATATTGCACAATTGGGAAGTGAGAGCAAGTCTTGACTTGAAGTGGAGCAGTGATCAGGTTTAACCTCATGTCTTTGTTAAGAATAGATTGCAACAGATCAGCAGCCAACACAAATATTAAAGGAGAGTAAGGGTCCCCTTGTATTACTCCTCTTCTTATGTAAATTCTTTTCCCAGGTACACCATTCAGTAATATAGAAGATGATGTAGTTGTGAACAGAGCTTTCATCCATGATATCCATTTCTCTCCAAAACCTTTAGCACTAAAAATATCAATGATTGTTGCATGCTCAATTGTATCAAATGCCTTCTCAAAATCCAATTTAATTACTAAAATTTCCTCCCTGGAATTGTGGCACTTGTGAATGTATTCATATGCCCACCCTAGGAAATCCTGGATCACTCTATCTTTGAGGAAACCATATTGATTAATATGCACCATTTGCAGAATAACTCGTTGTAATCTACTGGCCAACAATTTTGTTATGCTTTTCAGTACTCCATTTAGCAAAGAAATTGGCCTAAAGTCATTTGGGGAGAGTGGCACTTCTTTTTTTGGCACTAGAGTGATGAAAGAGGAGTTTATGCTCTCTAGATTTACATTCCCAGCATGGAATGCCATAATAAGCTCAAAGAAATTAGTCTTGATAATATCCCAACAACTTTTGATAAACTCATTATTAAATCCATCTAGCCCTGGTGATTTATCTGCAGGCAAAGTTTTTACCACATCTTCAATTTCTTCTTGAGAAAAAGGTTTTTCCAGATCAATAAAGATTTGTGGATCCACTATGTTTTCATACAGATCATTTAGGTCAAAGTGCATGGAGTGTCCATTGGATTGTCCCAATCTATTTTTAAAAGCCTCCCATAGGATTGCAGCCTTTCCATCATGATCTGTTACTTCAACTTGATCTTTGTTCAACAGCATAGCAATCGTATTGTGTCTGTGATTAATATAGGCTTTTGTCATCCCCAAACTTTACTCCTTTGATTTTACCTCTCTGTTTCTAGTAAATCTTCTGGTTATTGAGCACAATTAACAATAAATCCTTTAGCATGTTCCTGCAATTATTCTCAAACACTGTAAGATTCCTGTACTCCTCAATCATGTCCCATAGAAAGATACAGTCATTTAGATCTGCAATTTGCTTCTTATGACAGGTAAGGTTTTTAGCCCACAGCTTAAGTGCTCTTCTGACACTTTTGAATTTTGCATTGACCTTCTTTGCACAATCAGTATGACCTACTGGAATATTCCAAGCAGCCTCAACCACCTGTTTAAAGGAGTTATGATTAAGCAAATAAATTTCAAATCTGAACACTTTAGATTTTGGGATATTTGTGCCAATTTTTATCATGCAAGGAAGATGATCAGAAATTGGCTTAGCCATGGGAAGAGCCAAAGTATCTGGGTAGCTGGTCATCCAAGCAGCAGAGGTGAAAAACCAGTCTAACTTCTCCAGGAGGGGGCTGTCTTGCATGTTACTCCATCTAAACTGCCTGCCTTTTAGAGGGAGTTCAATCAAACCAAGTTAACTTATAGCCTCGTTAAACATAAGCATTTCATTGACATCCCCTCCAGGTTTATTTCTGTCCTCAGGTGTTCTAATGAAGTTAAAATCCCCCATGATAATCCAATCCACATCATTAGGCATTTGTATATTACCAAACCATTCAATGAACTCAATTTTATCCTCATGATTGCAAGGGCCATAGATGTTTGTGAGGATCCAACATTTGGAAGAAGTTTTACAAGTGAATTGAATGGATACGGAAAACTTGTTTTGAAACATTAATTCTCCACTGAATAAAGCTCCGTTCCAAGTAGTGAGAATACCACCAGATGCCCCAATGGAAGGTAAGTATTCAAATTTTTTAAATCTCTGTGGACACACTTTATGAATATAGGCTAAATCAAAATTCTCTCTCTTAGTTTCCTGCAAGCACACAATCCCAGCAGGACTTTCTTCCACTTTTTGCCTAATAGCCAACCATTTATCTGAAGAATTAATACCCCTCACATTCTAGTTTAGGATATTCCATGTTCTATTGTTATTCATTAAAGACCAAAATTATGTAACTTTGATCAGCAGGGTCCACCCCCTGATGATTATCCCAAAAAACAAAGTTATAGGGATCCACAGAAAGAGCAGTGGACATGCAGCATGAGGCTACATTCCAACATTTCACAGATACAGGTGACCAACAAAACCAAAACAACCAGTAATGAGATCCAAGAGCTTTCACAGTAGCAGACAAAGAAGTAGTCACTCCCATAGTAAGATACCAGAGTTGATACTTAAACATAGTACAGGTAACAGACAAAAGGTGCCACCCAGGGCAAACATCCATTGTGCAGTAAATGCATGAGTTACAGTTTACTACATACATATGACAACTATGTCCCAAAAGAGAATAGCAGACCATTCTGCTGTTTAACTCAGGCTCTTGTTGCAGACTCATCATCACATAGGCCTTGACTTGGCTGCATCTCCTGTGGCCTTGGCCACCTCCTCTTGTCCCTTCTTTTTAGGTTTCTTGGACAACTTGTCCTGTAGTTCATCATCAAAAACCTTACAGAAAGATTTAGTTAGGTTTTTAACAACTGAATTATGAATAAGTGGAGGTATAGCATTACATGGCAAACAAGATTTAGCATCACATGATTTTCTTCTATAGCCCTTATTATCCTTCTTAGTCCTGTCACTCCTTCTTACCTCAGTTTCCACCATAGGTTCTTTCTCTCTCCTTTTTCTTGAGATAGCCTCTCCAAGTGGTAGGACTTTATTTGGAGACACTTGTTGAAGAGGATTGTCTGCCCAAGTGGAGGAATGAGCAGCTGGACTGATTCCTTCATTTTTCTTGCCCAGATCTAGGGTGAAATCTTTACAGGTGGGTGCCTGGGAAGTGGCACATCCATCAGGTATGTGAAAAAGCAGAGTTTCTTCTTGCTCACAATTAGCAGTTAATAGTTTCCATATATCAGATTTGAGCAAACGCATGGTCCAACCAAACTTATCAGGTGTCAACAGCAAATGGATTATGAAGTTAAACCAACTTACTCGAATTTCAATTTTGAAAGTGGGTGCAGCACCCTGAGTTGCTGGTGCAAAATGCTTTATCCACAGGTCTAGCCCTTCTTCAGAAATTAAATGTGAGACATCAATAACTTGCAAAGCATGATTCTGAGCCAATGTATGTAAATCAAGCAAAGTAGGAGATCCTGGCAAAGAGAAGGACCCATAGTTACCTTTAGTGTTCACTTCTTATGAGGAACCAATGTGAGGGATTGGAACATCTGCCTTGCCCTTGATATCTGGAATAATAACTTAAGTTGTAGGGACAGTTACTTCAGTGGCAAAACTGACAGCAACAGCAAATGGTTCTGAACTATTTCTAGTAGGTGGGATTTCTCTCACAGCCTCATTTTGCTTGTCTACGTCTAAGATGGGAATAGAAGTGCCAGTAACTACAGTGTCTCTGACATCATTGGGCATTTTTGATATGGGAACTGGCTGCAAATTATGTTGAGGTTCAGCAACCACATTCTGAACCACCACAGCATGATCTACGGCCACATTCTATGGTTGAAGATGATCTGCATTGAGCTGCTACACCTATAAATCCTCCTCTTCCCCCACTGCATTATATGCCATGGCAATGTTAAGAAGTCCTTGACCAATTGGAGGGACTTGAACACCTTGGTTGACCTCTTCACTAGCACAGATGTGATTTTTCAACCAACTTTGGTGCACTGTAGCGTGTGCTTGTAGTTCAAATTTGAATTATGCACATTAAATGCCCAGAAACACAATTAATGTATATAAAAGGCCACACGAACCCGGAATAATTTCAAATTTTAGCATGATACTTCTATTTGGTCTAATCTGACTGTGTAAAAAAATTAAGGCGGGAGAAGGTAGTGTACGTATGTCGTTTGGCATACGGAGGTGGCACGTTCCCTCTCGGAACCAGGAGCCTTCTTGAGGGAAACTCTGGTTTGCAAGAAGGGTACACCAAAGCTTGTCCAAATTCGGCCAAAAAAATTACCACAGCATGTTGGTGCCATGTCATGACAGCAAGCCAGGTTTCATGATTTTCAGGCGTGTTTTGGATTTACGGGAATTAAAAAATCAAGTTTCTCAATCTTTTCGGCCGAGCCATGAGGCCCAGATGTTTGAATTTCATCCCCATTTCTTGCATGGGACCTATAAATTCACCCAAAAGACAGACATGTGATCTTTCAACCAACTTTGGTGCACTGGAGCATGTGTTGTTAGTTCAAATTTGAATTATGCACATTAAATGCCCAGAAACACAATTAATGTATAAAAAAGTCAAAACGAACCCGGAATGATTCCAAAATTTAGCATGATACTTCTATTTGGTCTAATCTGCCTATGTAAGAAAATTAAGGCAGGAGAAAGCAGTGTACGTATGTAGTTTCGCACACGGAGGTGACATGTTCCCTCTCGGAACTCCGAGCCTTCTTGAGGGAAGCTGCAGTTTGCAAGAGTCTTACACCAAAGCTTGTCTTAAGTCGGCCAAAAAAAATACCGCAGCATGTTGGTGCCATGTCATGACACCATGCCAAGTTTCATGATTTTCAGGCATGTTTTGGATTTACAGGAATTAAAAAACTAAGTTTCTCAATCTTTCCGGCCGAGCCACGACGTCGAGATGTTTGAATTGCACTCCCATTTTTTGCATGGGACCTATAAATTCACCCAAAGATATACATGTGATTTTTCAACCAAAATTGGTGCACTGCAGCATGTGCTTGTAGTTCAAATTTGAATTATGCACATTAAATGCATAGAAACTCAATTAATGTAAAAAAAAGGCCAAACGAACCCGAAATAATTCCAAAATTTAGCACAAATCTTCTATTTGGTCTAATCTTCTTGTGTAAAAAAATTAAGGTGGGAGAAGGCAGTGTACGTATGTCGTTTCGCACACGGAGGTGACACGTTCCCACTTGGAACCACGATCCTTCTTGAGGGAAGCTCCGGTTTGCAAGAAGCTTACACCAAAACTTGTCCCAATTCAGCCAAAAAAATACCGCATCATGTTGGTGCCATGTCATGACAGCATGCCAAGTTTCATGATTTTCAGGCGTGTTTTGGATTTACAGGAATTAAAAAACCAAGCTTCTCAATCTTTCCGGCCGAGCCACGAATGCCAGATGTTTGAATTTCATTCCCATTTCTTCCATGGGACCTATAAATTTGCGCAAGGACACACTTGTGATTTTTCAACCAACTTTGGTGCACTGGAGCATGTGCTTGTAGTTCAAATTTGAATTATGCACATTAAATGCCCAAAAACTCAATTAATGTATAAAAAGGCCAAACGAACCCGGAATAATCCCAAAATTTAGCACGATACTTCTATTTGGTCTAATCTACCTGTGTAAAAAATTAAGGCGGGAGAAGGCAGTGTACATATGTCGTTTCACACACGGAGGTGACACGTCCGTCTCGGAACCACGAGCCTTCTTGAGGGAAGCTGCGGTTTGCAAGAACCTTACACCCAAGCTTGTCCCAATTCGGCCAAAAAAATTACCGCACCATGTTGGTGCCATGTCATGACACCATGCAAGTTTCATGATTTTCAGGCGTGTTTTGGATTTACAGGAATTAAGAAACCAAGTTTCTCAATCTTTCCGGCCGAGTCACGACACCCAGATGTTTGAATTTCATTCCAACTTCTTGTATGGGACCTATAAATGCACCAAAAGACACACATGTGATTTTCAACCAAATTTGGTGCACTGGATTGGACCTATAAATTAACCCAAAGATATACATGTGATTTTTTAACCAACTTTGGTGCACTGCAGCATGTGCTTGTAGTTCAAATTTGAATTATGCACATTGAATGCCCAGAAACACAATTAATGTATAAAAAAGGCTAAACGAACCCGGAATAATTCCAAAATTTAGCATGATACTTCTATTTAGTCTAATCTGACTATGTAAAAAAATTAAGGCGGGAGAAGGCAGTGTACGTATGTCGTTTGGCATACGGAGGTGGCACGTTCCCACTTAGAACCACGATCCTTCTTGAGGGAAGCTCCGGTTTGCAAGAATCTTGCACCAAAGCGTGTGCCAATTCGGCAAAAAAAACTACCGCAGCATGTTGGTGCCATGTCATGAAAGCATGCCAAGTTTCATGACTTTCAGGCGTGTTTTGGATTTACATTAATTAAAAAAACCATGTTTCTCAATCTTTCCGGCTGAGGCACGATGCCCCGATGTTTGAATTTCATTCCCATTTCTTGCATGGGACCAATAAATTCACCCAAAGACACACATGTGATTTTTCAACCAACTTTGGTGCACTGGAGCATGTGCTTGTAGTTCAAATTTGAATTATGCACATCAAATGCCCAGAAACTCAATTAATGTATAAAAAAGGCCAAACGAACCTGGAATAATCCCAAAATTTAGCACGATACTTCTATTTGGTCTAATCTACCTGTGTAAAAAATTAAGGCGGGAGAAGGCAGTGTACATATGTCATTTCACACACGGAGGTGACACGTCCCTCTCGGAACCACGAGCCTTCTTGAGGGAAGCTGCGGTTTGCAAGAACCTTACACCCAAGCTTGTCCCAATTCGGCCAAAAAAATTACCGCACCATGTTGGTGCCATGTCATGACACCATGCAAGTTTCATGATTTTCAGGCGTGTTTTGGATTTACAGGAATTAAGAAACCAAGTTTCTTAATCTTTCCGGCCGAGTCACGACACCCAGATGTTTGAATTTCATTCCAACTTCTTGTATGGGACCTATAAATGCACCAAAAGACACACATGTGATTTTCAACCAAATTTGGTGCACTGGATTGGACCTATAAATTAACCCAAAGATATACATGTGATTTTTTAACCAACTTTGGTGCACTGGAGCATGTGCTTCTAGTTCAAATTTGAAATATGCACATTAAATGCGCAGAAACTCAATTCATGTACAAAAAAGGCCTAACGAACCTAGAATAATTCCAAAATTTAGCATGATACTTCTATTTGGTCTAATCTTCCTGTGTAAAAAATTTAAGGTGGGAGAAGGCAGTGTATGTATGTCGTTTCGCACACTAAGGTGACACGTTCCCTCTTGGAACCACGAGCCTTCTTGAGGGAAGCTTCGGTTGGCAAGAATCTTACACCAAAGCTTGTCCCAATTCGGCCAAAAAAAATTACCACAGCATGTTGGTGCCATGCCATGACACCATGCCAAGTTTCATGATTTTCAGGCGTGTTTTGGATTTACAGGAATTAAAAAACTAAGTTTCTCCATCTTTCCGGCCGAGCCACGACGCCAAGATGTTTGAATTTCATTCCCATTTCTTGCATGGGACCTATAAATTTTCGCAAATACACACATGTGGTTGCACCACTGCCGCAAGGGTGTAACACCCCCAGTGTCATGCTACAGTAATCTTCCCCTAATGGTGGCCATGTCAAAGGATTACTATGCAAAATGCCTCTTGTCCAAAAATCAAAGTCAAATTCAAATTTACATTGCAAGTGAACTTATTATTTCTTTGAAAAGTGAAAATAAAATGTTAGAAAAATTCTATAATTTCCCCTGAAATTAAAAGTGTGATGATCTTCATTATTAGAGCATTGCCCCATGTGAGGAAAAATAAAAGAGGCCAAAGAAGCCAACTAAAAAAGAGGCCAAGAAGCTAAACAAAAAATGAGTGAAAAGAGAGAAGGGGCAATGTTACTATCATTTTTCCACACTTGTGTTTCAAAGTAGCACCATGATCTTTATGATAGAGAGTCTCCTATGTTGTCACTTTCATATACTAGTGGGAATTTTTCATTATATAACTTGGCTTGTATATTCCAACGATGGGCATCCTCAAATTGCCCTATGTCTTCGTGAGGAAGCAAGTTGGATGCACACCCACTTAGTTTCTTTTTGAGCTTTCATAAACTTATAGCTCTAGTGCATCCATTGCATGGCAATCCCTACTCACTCACATTGATATCTACTGATGGGCATCTCCATAGCCCGTTGATACACCTAGTTGATGTGAGATTATCTCCTTTTTTGTCTTCTCCACAACCACCATATTCTATTCCACCTATAGTGCTATGTCCATGGCTCATGCTCATGTCTTGCATGGAAGTTGAAAAGTTTTGAGAACACCAAAAGTATGATACAATTACTTGGCTTGTCATCGGGGTTGTGCATGATTTGAGTATTTTGTGTGATGAAGATGGAGCATACCCAGACTATATGATTTTTTAGGGATAGCTTTCTTTGGCCATGTTATTTTAAGAAGACATAATTTCCTTGTTAGTATGCTTGAAGTATTATTGTTTTATGTCGATATTAAACTTTTGTTTTGAATCTTATGGATCTGAGAATTCATGCCACGATAAAGAAAATTACATGGATAAATATGTTAGGTAGCATTCCACATCAAAAATTCTGTTTTTATCATTTACCTACTCAAGGACAAGCAGGAATTAAGCTTGGGGATGCTTGATACGTCTCCAACGTATCTATAGTTTTTGATTGTTACATGCTATTATATTATCTATTTTGGATGCTTTATATGCACTAATATGCTATTTTATATTATTTTTGGCACTAACCTATTAACCTAGAGCCCAGTGCCAGTTTTTGTTTTTCCTTGTTTTTCAGCTTCACAGAAAAGGAATATCAAACGGAGTCCAAACGGGATAAAACTTCATGATGATTTTTCATGGACCAAAAGACACCCAGGAGACTTGGAGTGCAAGTCGGAAGAGCCACGAGGCAGCGACAAGGGTGGAGGTTGCGCCCTAGGGGGGCGCTCCTACCTTGTGGGCCCCTCGTGACCCCCCTGACCTAGTTCTTCCTCCTATATATTCACATCTATTCCAGAAACATCGGAGGCATCCACGAAAACACTTTTCCACCTCCGCAACCGTCTGTTCCCGTGAGATCCCATCTTGGGGCCTTTTCCGGCATCCTGCCGGAGGGGGATTCGATCATAGAGGGCATCTACATCAACTCCATTGCCTTCCAATGAAGCATGAGTAGTTTACCTCAGACCTACCGGTCCATAGCTAGTAGCTAGATGGCTTCTTCTCTCTCTTTGATTCTCAATATCATGTTCTCCTCGATGTTCTTGGAGATCTACCCTATGTAATCTTCTTTTGTGGTGTGTTTGTCGAGATCTGATGAATTGTGGATTTATGACAGGATTATCTATGAATATTATTTGAATCTTCTCTGAATTATTATATGCATGATTTGATATCTTTGTAATTCTCTTCAAACTATCGTTTTGGTTTGCCCAACTAGATTGGTTTTTCTTACAATGGGAGAAGTGCTTAGCTTTGGGTTCAATCTTGCAGTGTCCTTTCCCAGTGATAGTAGGGGCAGAAAGGCACGTATTGTATTGTTGCCATCGAGGATAAAAAGATGGGGTTTACATCATATTGCTTGAGTTTATTCCTCTACATCATGTCATCTTACTTAAAGTGTTACTCTATTCTTTATGAATTAATACTCTAGATGCAGGCAGGAGTCGGTTGATGTGTGGAGTAATAGTAGTAGATGCGGGCAGGAGTCGGTCTACTTGACACGGACGTGATGCCTATATTACATAATCATTGCATTGGATATCGTCATAACTTTGCGCTTTTCTATCAATTGCTCGACAGTAATTTATTCACCCACTGTATTATTTGCCTTCAAGAGAGAAGCCTCTAGTGAAACCTATGGCCCTGGGTCTGTTTTCCATCATATTAGTTTCCGATCTACTATTTTGTAATCTTTTATTTTCAGATCTACAAACCAAAAAACCCAAAAATATTTTATCTTTCGTTTAGTTTTATTTATCTATCTCTATCAGATCTCACCTTTGCAAGTGAGCGTGAAGGGATTGACAACCCCTTTACCACATTGGGTGCAAGTGTCTGATTGTTTGTGCAGGTGTTGGTGATTTGCGTGTTCTTCTCCTACTGGATTGGTACCTTGGTTCTTAACTGAGGGAAATACTTACCTCTACTATGCTGCATCACCCTTTCATCTTCAAGGGAAAAACCAACGCAAGCTCAAGAAGTAGCAATCGCATTCTTTAACTTTCACATAATTTTATCCCCGTTGAAAACTTCAACCAGTTTGTCATCAATCACCAAAAAGGAGGAGATTGTAAGTGCATCTAGTGCCACCGCTAGTTGGTTTTGGAGTATTGACGACAAACGTGGTTGAGGGACTAATGTGTTTGTGAGAATTACAGGATAACACAGGTAGAAGTCCCTCATTGATTCGGTTTACCTACCAGAGATGACCCCTAAAAATGTATGAAGACATTGACGACAATGGTGGTTCGTGAAGACAATCACGTCGAAGGTAATGACGCGTGAAGACATTCACTTGAAGACTATGGAGTCCGAAGACATAATTTCTTTCGTAGTTTCATTTTCTTATTTATTGAGTCATATGAACCACTGAACTGTTAAGTGGGGTCCAAGTGAACAAAGTCAGAAGACTGACATGATGCTCAACCTAAATCCTATGTCTTTGAGTGAAGACAATGAGAGCAAATCTTATCCAGAGTTGGATGAGTCGGATTTGCTTGTAGGCCAAGTCAAGCTGCCGCATGTGTTTGAGATCCGACCGTTGGACACGTGTCGGTTCCTTAGTGACCTAGGGTCATTTCATACATACAGTAGTACAGCGAGCTCCTAAACAAACGGTTTTTAACCCCTTTCCGCGACGGCATTTGGAACCATCGCCAAGTGAGTGTGGGCGATAGGGGGGTCCTTCCCACACGACCCAGAATCCGTCGGGGATATGCCCTCCTGGCACACACGTTCGGCAAAATGAGGTTGTGTGTGACCGGCGAGCGCTCAAATATGGAAATACGTATAGTAGAGCTAAAAATACAATTATACGGCGAAATTGTTTCTGGTCACAAGTACATCCCACACAGTTAGTCCCCGCTAAACGTTTCCGTTCGTATGTACATCCCACACAGTCGCTCCAAGGAAAACATTTCCGTTCACATGTATATCACACACAATTTTCCTCGTTAAATCGCTTGCGTTATTGAATATATCACACACGGTCCATGGAAGAAACTGTGTGGCAAAGGTTGTCCATCACACATAGTTTTCATGTGTAAACGTTTACCCAAGGTGGCCTAACGCAAACAGTTTTCAAGAGAAAGTCGTGTGTGATTGTTCATTGATCCAACGCGGTTTATTCCTAGAAACTGTGTTTGTTGCCTGAGGTCGTCGCCCACGGTATTTTTTCAACAACTGTTTGCAATAGCAAAACCCAATTAGCAGGCTAATTATCCGATTATTCATAATCCATTTATTAATCTAATTGACAGTTCATATTAAGCACACAATACAGTTCATTTTCATAATTGAAATACATCAAAGTACAACATCATATAGCTTCAGCACTCAGCTACCCCATTACACAACTACACCAGGACCAAGTTTACATGCAACATCTATAACCTTTGAAAATTAGCATCATAGACGGTACATACACAGATGTATCTCATCTCGAAAACTGCTGAAGCAAAAGGCGAATATTGAGCCTTCATTGATGTTGAAGGTCTTTGTAACTTTAGGCCAGTGCCTGTGGATGATTGACCGTCCATTCTTCGTCCTCTTCGGGAACACTTCAATATAGAACCGTGGGTGTTGTATGAATACCTTCCTCGCCTCCTGACCATACAGGTGGTTTGAGAGGTAATCATTAGTGAACTGCTTTGGAAAGGCCTGAAAACAAGGATGTGCATAAATATATTCTCTATATTGGAAATGAGACAAAGGAATAAAAAAGGCAAGGTATAATAGTTAGTACCATCCTGTAGTGAACTGATGTCTTCTTCATTGTGCAGACAAAGATCTTGTTGTTTTTTGTCACTAATTTCTTTATCCTAACAATCTCTCTGAGTTTCTTGACTTGACTGATATTCATGGATAACTCATTTCCCCATATGCAAAAAGGGTCGAACAGTGGGTCAACCTCTGACAGTAGGACCTACATGTGCAAGACCAAATTGTAAAAAACCTAAATATTAGAATGGTTCCTACAATTGCACAATAATGTGCTATTAGACAACGGACCATGCATGTGCTAACCTCGATTGTAAACCTCAGTTCTTCCCATTGTTTCCCTGCAACACATATAAGGTAGTTAGTCATCAGGTTAAGTAAGGGTTCGCATGCTATCAATAAAATATGTTGATGAAAAATAATCACATTGCAGATTCATAAGATTAATTGAAGCCACACGGAAACCCCATTTATCCAAACCAAGCATGCTTAAGAACTAGGAAATATAGCACTTGTATATGTTTCTCATGTATTAAGTGCAGCCAAATTCGATTTATTCCTCGCATGCACAACAATACAAAATTCTACCCACGACAATTGGACATTGCATTGCAGAATTGAACCAAGCAGTTATCTAAACACCACAACAAATGAACCAAACATTAACTGAGCACCACATTGCACAATATAACATACTCCTAATAGAAGATCAGACAGTTAACCAAACAGTTAACTACAGCCAATTGTAGCAATTGTATTTGTTTCTCATGTATTTACTACAACCAAATTCAATTTATTCCTCACATGGTATACAATAACAGAATGCACCCACAATTTTGTAAAGATAAATTCGATTTATTTCTCACATGGAAGACAATACAAAATTGCATCCTGAAGAATTGAACATCACATTTGCAGAATTGAACCAAACAATTAACTGAAGACGACAACTAATTAACAAAACAGTTAATAAGTGAGCACCACACTGCACGACATATAGAATTTATACACTAGATCAACAGATTGCATGGTAAAATTAGATAGCACAATTCACTAGAATTTGTGACGGAAAGGCAGGAGTAGTACACGCAATGGGTAAACCGAGCATGCTTAACCGGCGTAGCTAGCAAATGGCATGGTTCTCCTTTAAGATCAAGGGGTCGGCACGAATGGCAGCCATCGCAACCTCATCCGTGCGTGCGGCCGCGATTTGCTTCTCCGCTGCCAAATGCTCCTTGAGGTCCTGGATATACTGCGTGCACCATGGCTTAGGCCGGCGCTTATTTGGTGGAGGGGTCGGCGATTTGGGTGGAAGGTTTCGCGCTCGAGCTGGCGGTAGGGGCATGCGGGATGTGGAAGGAGGAGGAGGATGGGGGTCGGGTGTGGATTACCTACCTGGATAGGTGAGGCCGAGGAGCGTGAAGGAGGGTCGCCGGCGAGCAGGCGGCGACGCTGCAAGCAAGGAGTGAAGGTTTCAACTTGGAAAGGATGGTGGAAAGAGGGGAAATGTGGCTTTTGGTAAGGGGGAGGGGCGGGGAGGTAGATATTTCCGCGGAAGCCGAAAATTTGGAATCGCTTCAGCCAAAAAACTGGCGCGCAAAGTGTCATCAGAAACGGTCCCTTATTCAGAACTGTGTACGATATGTGAACATCACAAACGATTCAGATACCTTAACCCGTGTGTGTTGAGTTTGAACGTCAAAAATTTTGGTTCGAATTTCCCTGGTTACAGTGTCATCCACGTCATTGCATAATTTGGATACACAAAGGAGACTAACTGTATAAGATCTACTTGATTTATAGTACTATACACCAACGCTGCTCCAAGATATTTTGTGTCGCATCTCACATGGTTGGTGATAATAAACTATGTGCGATCTACTTGATTTATCATCTTGATCATTTGAATTACGTAATTGGGTCACAACTACAAAGGATGATGTTTGAATTGTTAGAACTTTTATCTGAAGTGAACAAGCAACTATATGTGTGTCATCAAAAAATTTGGAATTATTAAGGGTTCGTTTGTACATTTTTATACGTTAACTGGGTTTTCCAGGCATTTTATGCGCATAATTATAATTTGAACAACATGCACATGCTCCAGTGCATATAAACTTATTTAAAAATCAAATATGTGTCCTTGGTTCCATGCTTAGGTCCCATGCAAGAAATGGGAATGAATTTCAAACACCCTTCCACCGTCACTTGGCCGCAAACATTGAGATACCTGGTTTTTAAATTCTAGTAAATCCAAAACTCGTCTGAAATTCATGAAACTTGGCATGCTATCATGTAGCAGCATCAACATGCCGTGGTAAAAAATTTGTCCCATTTGGGGCAGGTTTGGGTATAAGGTTCTCACAAACCAGAGCTTCTCACAACAAGCGTGATGGTTTCGGTAGGGAACGTGCCACCTTTGGGGACGAAACGATATCCTTTGCCTCTTATTGCTTTCAAAAAGTTTTGACTGTCAACATAGAACAACAAGAGTGTTGTGTTCAATTTTGGAATTTTTCGGGCTTTGTTTGGACATTTTCATGCATTAACTGAGTTTTCAATGCATTTATGTGCATACTTCAAATTTGAACTACATGCACATGCTCTAGTGCATATATATTGGTTGAAAAATCAAATATGTGTCCTTGGGTGCATGCTTAGGTCCCATGCAAGAAATGGGAATGAATTTCAAACACCAGGGCACCGTTGATTACCGGGAAAACATTGAGATGCCTGGTTTTTAAATTCTAGTAAATCCAAAACTAGTCTGAAATTTCAATAAACTTGGCATGCTATCATGGAGCGGCATCAACATGTCGTGGTACAAATTTTGTCCCAGTTGGGGCAGGTTTGGGTATATGCTTCTCACAACCGGAGCTTCTCACAACAAGCATGATGGTCTTCGGCAGGGAACGTCCCACCTTTGGGGACGAAACAATATCCATTGCCACTTATTGCTTTCAATTTTTTTTCTTTTGTCAACATAGAACAACAGGAGTGTTGTGTAAATTTTTGTTATTTTTTGGGGTTCTTTGGACATTTTCATGCATTAACTGAGTTTTCAATGCATTTATGTGCATAATTCAAATTGGAACTACATGCACATGCTCCAGTGCATATAAATTGGTTGAAAAATCAAATTTATGTCCTTGGGTGCATGCTTAGGTCCCATGCAAGAAATGGGAATGCATTTCAAACACCAGGGCAGCGTTGATTGCCGGAAAAACATTGAGATACATGGTTTTTAAATTCTAGTAAATCCAAAAGTCGTCTGAAATTCATGAAACTTGGCATGCTATCATGGAGCGGCATCAACATGCTGTGGTACAAAATTTGTCCTATTTGGGGCAGGTTTGGGTATATCCTTCTCACAGACCGAAGCTTCTCACAACAAGCATGATGGTTTTTGGTAGGGAACGTCCCACCTTTGGGGACTGATACGTCTCCAACATATCTATAATTTTTGATTGTTACATGCTATTATATTATCTATTTTGGATGTTAATGGGCTTATTTTTAGACTTTTATATCATTTTTGGGACTAACCTATTAACCGGAGGCCCAGCCCAAATTGCTATTTTTTGCCTATTTCAGCGTTTCACAGAAAAGGAATATCAAACAAAGTCCAAACGGAATGAAACCTTCGAGAGCGTGATTTTTAGAATGAACGTGATCCAGGAGACTCGGAGTGGATGTCAAGAATCAATCGAGGAGGCCACTAGGCAGGGGGTGCACCCACCCCCCTGGGCGCGCCCTCCACCCTCGTGGGCCCCTCGTTACTCCACCAACCTACTTCTTCCTCCTATATATATCCGTATACCCCGCAAACATCCAGGAGCACCACAAAACCCTATTTCCACCACCGCAACCTTCTGTACCCAAGAGATCCCATCTTGGGGCCTTTTCCGGAGCTCCGCCAGAGGGGGCATTGATCATGGAGGGCCTCTACATCAACTCCATGTCCCCTCCGATGATGTGTGAGTAGTTTATCTCAGACCTTCGGGTCCATAGCTAGTAGCTAGATGGCTTCTTCTCTCTCTTTGGATCTCAATACAAAGTTCTCCTTGATTCTCTTGGAGATCTATTCAATGTAATCTTCTTTTGTGGTGTGTTTGTCGAGATCCGATGAATTGTGGGTTTATGATCAAGTTTATGTATGAACAATATTTGAATCTTCTCTGAATTATTTTATGTATGACTGGTTTATCTTTGCAAGTCTCTTCGAATTATCAGTTTGGTTTGGCCTACTAGATTGATCTTTCTTGCAATGGGAGAAGTGCTTAGCTTTGGGTTCAATCTTGCGGTGCTGATCCCAGTGACAGAAAGGGAAAGGACACATATTGTATTGTTGCCATCGAGGATAAAAATATGGGGTTTACATCATATTGCATGAGTTTATCCCTCTACATCATGTCATCTTGCCTAAGGCATTACTCTGTTCTTATGAACTTAATACTCTAGATGCATGTTGGATAGCGGTCGATTTGTGGAGTAATAGTAGTAGATGCAGAATCGTTTCGGTCTACTTGTCACGGACGTGATGCCTATATAAATGATCATGCCTAGATATTCTCATAATTATTCGCTTTTCTATCAATTGCTCAACAGTAATTTGTTCACCCACTGTAATACTTATGCTATCTTGAGAGAAGCCACTAGTGAAACATATGGCCCCTGGGTCTATTTTCCATCATACAAGTTTCCAATCTATTTTATTTTTCAATCTTTAGTTTCAATCCATATCATAAAAATACCAAAAATATTTATCTTATTTTTATCATCTCTATCAGATCTCACTCTTGCAAGTGGTCGTGAAGGGATTGACAACCCCTTTATCGTGTTGGTTGCGAGGTTCTTATTTGTTTGTGTAGGTACGAGGTGACTCACACGTGGTCTCCTACTGGATTGATACCTTGGTTCTCAAAAACTGAGGGAAATACTTACGCTGCTTTACTACACCACCCTTTCCTCTTCAAGGGAAAACCAACGCAGTGCTCAAGAGGTAGCAGGGACGAAACGATATCCATTGCCTCTTATTGCTTTCAATTTTTTTTCTCGTGTCAACATAGAACAACAGGAGTGTTGTGTGAATTTTTGTGATTTTTCGGGGTTCGTTTCGACATTTTTATGCATTAACTGAGTTTTCAATGCATTTATGTGCATAATTCAAATTTGAACTACATGCACATTCTCCAGTGCATATAAATTGGTTGAAAAAACAAATCTGTGTCCTTGGGTGCATCCTTAGGTCCCATGCAAGAAATGGGAATGAATTTCAAATACCAGGGCACCGTTGATTGCCGGCAAAACATTGAGATGCCTGGTTTTTAAATTCTAGTAAATCCAAAAATCATCTGAACTTCATGAAACTTGGCATGCTATCATGGAGCAGCATCAACATGCTGTGGCACAAATTTTGTCCCATTTGGGACAGGTTTGGGTATATGCTTCTCAGAAACCGGAGCTTCTCACAACAAGCATGATGGTTTTCGATAGGGAACGTCCCACCTTTGGGGACGAAACGATATCCATTGCCTCTTATTGCTTTCAATTTTTTTCTCATGTCAACATAGAACAACAGGAGTGGTATGTGAATTTTTGTGATATTTCGGGGTTCATTTGGATATTTTTATGCATTAACTAAGTTTTCAATGCATATATGTGCATAATTCAAATTTGAACTACATGCACATGCTCGAGTGCATATAAATTAGTTGAAAAACCAAATCTGTGTCCTAGGGTGCATGCTTAGGTCCCATGAAAGAAATGGGAAAGAATTCAAACACCAGGGCACCGTTGATTGCCGGCAAAACATTGAGATGCCTAGTTTTTAAATTCTAGTAAATCCAAAACTCGTCTGAAATTCTGGTGTGGCGGCAATGGCGGCCGGCAACAGCTGCCGACGGGCAGCGGCGGTGGAGCGTGTGGTGGGTGTTCCGCGCACACCCAACAGGGACGCCACGCGCACTACACTATGTCGGGGACTGCGCCGCCGCCGTGGTGTAGCCTCCCAGCTAGAGTTGTCCTCTGATGACGGCGGAGTGGCTGCGACGATGACAGATCGGTGCCATTGGCAATTGTGAGAGAAGCAGACGAGATAAGCTATAGAGAGGAAGGGGAAATGCGACGCAGGACTCGCCGGCCGTGGGGGTATTTATAGCAGGCCGACAAGCATTGGGATTTTGGGCGATTTCATCGAGTCGGGGGAAGCTTGCGCGGGAACCTGCGAGGTTGCGTGGGAATGGGCTCACTGACGATTCATTGGCGCCACCAGTTGGCCAAAAGAACGCCCCCGCGCGCTGCGCAAGCTTGCGCTATAAGCCGTCTGCGGCAGCGAGGTGACAAGACGTGCGAGAGGAGGACGAGAGGACATGTACACATATAGTTAATAAAAAAATGTTTGTGATTTAATTACCTAGTATACCCCCATCCTGGTTTATAAATAGGATTTAACTAATAAAATATGAATGCATGTCGCCATAGATTATATCGTTGGAGTCGTATTTGAACATAGTTTCCAGCTATACAATTTTTGTAACATGCATTAACACTTATTTGGTTAAATTTAAGGTTATACACCAGCAAGCGTTTGCCCACAACACACATGGCTTATTCCATCAAAAACAGCTCTGATGGATCAACTGTCTGCCACGTATCCCACATGCAACTCTAATTTGATTCGTGCTTGATGTCTCCGGCATCGCTCGCACAGTTTGTCTTATTTGCCATGTATCACTGTGCCGTCCTCTACTCGCGTCCCTCGATAAGCTCTGCTCACCGTTAGGCGTCGCGGCGTGCACTGTCACGTCCGTTGGCACGCTCTTCACGCGCCATCGGCGCGCTCGGCTTGTGGACAGCTTTTCCTTGAGGCGACCTCGGAGCGCTCTGCTCGCGTCCTTCCATGCATGCTCTGCCAGTGGTTGGGCGTGCGCACGATCACGTCGGGGGGCCCATGCATGCGTTTGCGCCACGCGCGTTGCCACGCGATGCAGTTACGTGCGGCACGATGTAGTTATGTGTTGGGTTTCGGGTTTCGGCAGACCCTTGAGGTTCGAACACTGGGGTGCACGCGGAGATCTCTCCCCTACCGATCTACGTCCGATCCTCTCGTGTGAACTAAGATGAAAATGATGAACAACACAAGAGACATGAGTTTTATACTGGTTCGGGCCATCGTTGTGGTGTAATACACGACTCTAGTGTGTGGTGTGGTGGATTGCCTCTGGGGCTGATGATGGATAGTACAAGGGAAGAACAGCCTCGCGAGAGGTGTTCTTGAGCTGGTGCGATGAACTGCTAGGGTGAGTTCAGTCGCCTCTCTCTCTCTCTGCTATGGTTCTATCAGATTTCTAGCCGTCCCCTCCTTCTGTGGTGGCTAGCCCTACTTATAGAGGCCCTGGGCCTCTCCCCAAATAATGAGCGGGAAGGGCGCCAACAATTGGCCATTTCAAAGGGGAACATCTAGTACAAGTTATCCTGACCAAAGGTGGTCTTCGGCTGCCAAAAGCACTGGTGATGACGCCGTCTTGGGCTCCGCGGTGACCTCCATCCTGCCGTCCGGCTGGTCTTGGTCTCGTTGCACCGGAATGGTAACCCTTGCCTGATGCCTTGGCATGTGCTTGCCCCCTTTGCACCAAAGGGGAAACAAGGACATTGCGCAGGCTGGCGCCCACCTGGCGCCTGCCTGGTCTCGATCGTCATGGCTTGCGTCACGGGTTCCTCGCGAGGTACCCCTGCCTTGATCTCTCCGCCTCCTCGCGAGCCTGTCTGATGAGGCTGCCTCTGAGGAAGCTTCCTGTCGTCCGCCCCATGAGTCTTGGCCCCTCGCGAGGGTCTTGAGCTTGAGCTGATGAAGATGGGCCGCGCTGGGCCCCCACTCGAGCCACGCCGCAGGCCGCAGGCAGGCAAGTCTTGGGACCCCCGTTTCCCGAACGTGGACAGTAGACCCCAGGCCCAAGGCGCGCCCGGGCTTGGCCTAGTAGGAAAACAAAAGGGCAAGCACGAAGCGCCGTGGGCCCTAACAGCCTGCGGCCTTGGGCGCCGCGTGGCAATTGATTGGGCATGGGCGACTGCGCTTCCCACGATGCCTCAGCAACTGCACGACTTGACAAGTCCCTACATGCAAAGATATGGGTCACGATTACCTGAGGTCATGACGCCCGGCGTTTGGCCTTCCCCGGCTATAAGTACGGGGCTGGGCGACCCCCTTCGGCCCATCCCTCCTTGCTACTCCTTTCCTTCTTCTCGATTACTCATCGGTCCCATGCCTCCAAAGAGATTCTCATCCGCGGAGAAAGGAAAGGCCCCCTAGGCTGGGCCTGACTCCCCCCTGGCCAAGCGCGGCTGAGGCCGCCCTCGCAAGTATACCACGGTCCCCGTGGTGGCCTCCCGCGGCCAGGGAGGCGGTTCCTGGCGCGGTGGTGAGCGCCATGTTGCCGACGGGGGGCATGCCGTGGGTGTGCGCCCCCCTAGGCCACGCTTTCGCTCTATGGAGGTGCTGCCGGAGTTCGTCGTATGGTCGGCAGACCCATCGAGCACCAGGCTCCAGCTCCCCGTTTCTTCGTAGATGAACTGCCGGCCAGCGCTCGGTGCGGCTTCTGGCTCCAGGCAGATGGATGCTGCAGTAGGGCCTCCTGGGCGTCGCTGGAGGTCTCTATTTCTGGGAACGAGGCTCTGACACGCGGCTGGCAAACGTTTGCCCGCGCGCGTGGCCTGAGCCAGTGGTGCACCCTGTACTTCAAGTTTGATGGCGACACCACCCTCTACGTGAGGGTGTTCGGGGAAGACGGTCGCCGTGCCGGGTGTTGCCCTGAAGACGAAGACCGCGGCCGCCTGCCCAGCCCTGGCTCTGACCAGGATGAAGATGGCGACTGGCGTACAGGCGGCGGTGCTCGGGGTTCACCGAGCGTCGGCAACACCCCTTAGGCAGCAGCTCCTCCAGCAGTGGCCGCGACCAGCCTCCTCGCCGTCGCGCCCGCTTGGGTGAAGGTAGCGGGTCAGCCCGCCATCGCGCCCCGGTGAAGTGAGAGGAGGGATCCGCCTGAGCCCCAGGAGCAGCTCGAGCCTTCGTTGTGGGTTGGTGCAGGGCGAATCGCGCCCGTTTTGTTTTCTTTCTTATCTTACGCCAAAAATAGTAAGTAATGTAGGGCCCCACGGGGGCGTATTAGAACTGTTGTTGTTTAACCATCGCGTTGTTTCCGCTATTTCTGCGCCGTGTTTTCGCGCCACGCTCCCATGTGCGGGAACTATTTTAGCTCGGTGGGGCTTGGCGCGGTCCTCGCCTCCCGAGGCCATGGCCTCCTCGTTTGCTTCGTGCCCTGCGAGGATCAGTAGGAGGGGTAACTTATGGTCTTAGCTGTGGGAGCGATCGGCCCAGGTCCTGCGCTCATGTCGCGATGCCCGTGGGGCATGGACTGGGAGGGGTGCTCCCACAGAGGACTCGGATAGGAAAGCTCCAAACGATCGGGGCAGAAAACACTCATGAGGGCGCCCGCGAACCTCCCTCGCGAGACTTCGCGAGAGAAAACGAGGTGAGCAAGCGAGAAAGACAAAGAGCCACAAGCCAGGAACGTCGGTGACTCCAATAAAAACTTCAAATGGGAATAAACAAGACAACTGCAGAAAGCAAATGGGAAAGCCGCGTCCGGCGCCTATTCTAGTCTTCGACGTCTTCTCACCAGCGCGGAGCTAAGTGCTGCCACTGGGCGTGGGCGGGAGCCCCCGAGGCCCGAGGGCGACACTCCGGAGACTCCGGGGTGTGTACAACCCCACTCATTATTACGTGAGAGTGTCACGGGCGGCGAGCTTCACAGGCATTGGCCTTCTTCACAGGCACCGAGCCTTTCTTGAAATGCGGCAGCTTCACAGGCGTTCGCCTTCTTCACAGGCTCCGGGCCTTTCCCAAAATGCAGCGGCTTCATAGGCATTCGCCTTCTTCACATGCACCGGGCCTTTTCCAAAACGCAGCGGCTTCACAGGCATTCGCCTTCTTCACAGGCACCGGGCCTTTTCCAAAACGCAGCGGCATCACAGGCATTCGCCTTCTTCACAGGCACCGGGCCATTTCCAAAACGCAGTGGCTTCACAGGCACCGGGCCTTTTCCAAAACGCAACGGCTTCACAGGCATTCGCCTTCTTCACAGGCACCGGGCCTTTTCCAAAACGCAGCGGCTTCACTCAGTGGTAGAACCTCCGGAGATGTTGAATGTTCCATGGGTTCTAGATGGGTACTCCCTCCGGAGTCTCCAAGCGCGCGGAGCCAGGCTTGGAAACATGAACAACCTTGAACGGGCCCTCCCACATGGGAGAGAGCTTGTGCAGCCCCTCCCTGGAGAGAACCCTTCTGAGCACGAGATCCCCTACCTCTAGGGTCCTGGGGCGGATGTTGCGGCTGTGGTATCGTTGTAGCGCCTCTTGATACCTTGCCGCTCCCAGTGCGGCTTCCCGATGGCGTTCCTCCCCCAGCACGAGATCCGTCCCACGCATGGCGTCCTACTGAGCCTCGTCGAATGCCAGGACCCGTGCGGAGCGATGTCTGACCTCATGAGGGAGAATAGCCTCCGCTCCATAGACGAGGAAGAACGGGGTCTCTCCAATCGGCTTGGTCGCTATCATGCAGATTGACCATAGCACGGACTGGAGCTCGTCGTGCCAGCCCCTGCCACAGGCCTCCAGCATCTTCTTGAAGGTCCTAGCCTTGAGGCCCCTCAGGACCTCCGCGTTGGCTCGTTCAGCCTGGCCATTGCTCCAGGCGTGTGCTACCGAAGCGTAGCATATCTGCGTTCCAATGTTAGCACAGTACGTTTTGAAGAGATTACTGGTGAATTGTGAACCGTTGTCAGTGATGATGCGGGTAGGCACCCCAAACTGGCTCACGAGGCCCTTGATGAACTTGACTGCCGAGCCTGCCGTGATTGTGCGGACAGCTTCCACCTCGGCCCACTTGGTGAACTTGTCCACAGCGACGTAGAGGTAGCGATAGCCCCCTAGCGCCCGAGGGAACAGGCCCAGAATGTCCAACCCCCAGACTGCGAACGGCCAAGAGAGGGGTATGGTCTGCTGACCCCCCCCCCCACCCCGCAGGCTGATGGATCTGTTTAGCGTGAAGCTGGCAGGCCTCGCAAGCCTTCACCAACTCAAAAGCATCGCTGAGTGCTGTGGGCCAGTAGAACCCGCTGCGGAACGCCGTGCCGACGAGGGTTCGTGACGACGAGTGGTGCCCGCGGTCCCCACTGTGTATGTCCGCCAGCAGCTCCTTTCCTTGCTCCCTGGAAATGCAACGTAGGGACACGTCATTTGGACGCTTCCTGTAGAGCTCTCCATCCTGGATGCAATAAGTCGTGGCCTGCCGTGCCACGCGCTCCGCCTCCTCCTCGTTCTTTGGCAGAATCCCTTGCATCAGGTAGTCCTTGAGCTCTGGGATCCAACATCCCTCCTGAGGCTCCAACGCCAGGAGCAGGTGTGCCCCTGATGCCGGGCCACAAACCGGAGCTCCCGAGGCAGGCGGCTGAGGAGGCTCCTCCCTTGGTTGCGCCACGCCTGATAGCGATGATGCCACAGAGGGCTTGAAGAGCCGCTCCTCGAAGATGCCAGGTTCCTGTGGCAGCCACCTAGATGCCCTCTTGGCAATGTCGTCAGCCTCCTGATTGGTGCCGCGAGGCACATACTGCAGCTCCAGCCCCCAGAACTGTTTCTCCATCCTGCGGACTTCAGCGAGGTAAGCTTCCATGTGCTCGTCCTTCGGCTCGTATATCTTGTTGGAGAAGTTTACGAGTAGCTGTGAATCGCCCTTGATGGTGAGGCGCTTTACCCCTAAGGCGATCGCGGCTTTCAAGCCTGCTATCTGGCCTTCATATTCTGCTATGTTGTTGGAGATCTTCTCTCCGTGCTGGAAGCAGAGTTGCACGGTGTACTAGAGTTTGTCCTGGGTAGGGGACACAAGCACTGCGCCAGCTCCTGCACCGTGTCGGGAGAACGCCCCATCGAAGTACACGACCCAGCCGTCCGGTGCTTCACTTCCCGGGGAAAGTGATCGGTCTTCGCCTGCCTTGAGACCTGGCGCTTCTACCCATTCTGCTACGAAATCTACAAGTGCGGCTCCCTTGATAACTCTGTCGTGCTGAATTCTAGCTAAAATGCCTGTAGCTCAATGTTCCATTCAGCGACCCTTCCAGCTGAGTTGGGGCTCCTGAGCACTCTTTCCAAGGGGTATGCTGAGACGACCTTGATGGGATGTCCTTGGAAGTAGTGGCGCAGCTTGCACGAGGCCACTAGTAGCACGAGGAGGAGTTTTTGAGGCATGGGATACCATGCCCTTGCATCCTGTAGCACCGTGCTGACGAAGTACACGGGGTGCTCGACGAGGTTGAGGGTGTTGGCGCTTCTTGCGTCCTCCAGAGGTCGAGGCGTCTCTGGAGACGATGGAGCCCCCGGGGCTTGGGCACCTGAAGAGGCCTCTCCTACTCCGGGCGCGTTCTCCTGCTGCGGCTGTCCCCTTCCGGCTGTGGTTGCGGCCTTCACGAGGCCCTCCTGGCTCTGCTTTGCTTCAGTTCGGACAATCGATGCGGGCTTGGCACAATGCTCCTCCCTGACCGCCACCAGGGATGCGCTGGTGGAGTAGGGGGTGGCCGCAAGGTAGAGCACCAGGGGCTCCCGAGGACGCGGAGCTACCATCACTGGCAGACTGGTAAGGTACCTCTTGAGGTCTTGGAATGCCTTGTCGGCCTCGTCAGTCCATTCGAAGGGGACCTTTTTCTTCATCATCTTGAAGAAGGGCAGGGCCCGTTCCCCCAGCTTGGAGATGAAGCGCCCCAACGCAGTCACACGCCCGGTGAGCTTCTGCATTTCTCTGAGGGTCCTCGGCGGGCTCATATCTTCGACTACCTTGACCTTCTCCCGGTTGGCCTCGATGCCCCTGTGGGATACGAGGAAACCCAGGAGCTTGCCGAAGGGGACTCCAAATACGCACTTCTCTGGGTTGAGCCGTAGATCCACTTTGTTGGGGCTGGCAAAAGTTTCTTCTAGGTCCTGTATCAGGGTTCTTTCCTCACGAGACTTCACCACAATGACATCGACGTAAGCTTCAGCGTTCCTCCCGAGTTGCCGGCCTAAGGCGATGTGCATCAGCCGCTGAAAGGTCGCACCTGTGTTGCACAGCCCAAACGGCATGCACGTATAGCAGTACACTCCACATGGGGTCAGGAAAGCCGTCTTCTCCACGTCTTCTGCCACCATCTTGATCTGGTGATAGCCCGAGAAGGCATCCAAGAAGCACAATAGGTCACACTCTGCAGTGGAGTCGACTATCTGGTCGATGCGGGGGAGCGGAAATGGATCCTGCGGGCAAGCCTTGTTGAGGTTGGTGAAGTCGACGCACATGCGCTCTTTCCCACGCTTCTTTGGCACAACAACAGGATTAGCCAGCCAATCAGGGTAGCTGACCTCGCGGATAACCCTTGCCGCCTCTAGCTTCCGGGTCTCTTGAACGATGAAAGCATGTTTCTCAGTAGACTGCCGCCTTGCCTTCTGCTTCATGGGGCATACATTGGAGCACACGTGGAGGTGATGCTCAATCACTTCCCTTGGAACCCCCGCTAACTGATCTGGTTCCCACGCGAACACCTTCTTGTTCACACGCAGGAACCTGATGAGGGCCTTCTCCTGCTCAGGCTCGAGGTTGGCCCCTATGGTGAAGGTGGCGCCAGTGGACCCGTCCTCGTCGACTGGTACCTGCTTGGTTTCCGCCTTGTCTTGGGTGAACAGCTGCTTCTTTTTAGCTGGCGCAGCCCCCTTGGGTTCAAGGGCGTCGGTGCTAGTGGGCTGCGCCACCGCGGCCGTCCTGAAAACAAGCCAGAGCACCTACAGCGCATCCCTTGTGTCTCCTGACATGGTGAGGGCGCCGCTGCTCCCGGGCATCTTCATGAGGTTGTACGCCGGGTGAGTTGCTGCCATGAACCGAGCCAAGGCCGGATAGCCCAGGATGGCATTGTAGGGGAGGCCGATAGGGGCGATGTCGAAGTTGATCAGCTCCGTGCGGAAGTTGTCGCAGGTGCCGAAGGTCACTGGGAGGCAGATCTGTCCCAAGGAGGCGGTGGAATCGGCTCCGACGCCCAAGAAAGGCCTGCTGGGTTGGAGCCGCTCCGGCGGCACGTGGAGTAGGCTGAAGGCCTCCACCGAGAGCACGTTGAGGCCGGCACCACCGTCGATGAGGGTCCTGGTCACGGCTACCTGGCAGATGGTGGGGGTGCACAGCATCGAGAGCGCGCCCAAACCAATGGGGTTGAAGGGGTGGTCCTCCGAGTCGAAGGTTAGATCGGCCTCGATCGCCACCCAGCCTGGGGGGGCTTCTTGGCGCCTGGAGGCGGTGCTGATCCGGCGGGCGAACGGCTTCACGTGATGACTCGAGGGTAGTGCCTGGGAGCCACCCAGGAGGGCTGCAACAACGGGCGGCGCTGATGAGGCGAAACGGGCGAGGAAGAGGTCGCGCAGCTCCTCCCAGGAGGTGACAGAGGCCGTCGGTAGGTGGAGGAGCCACGCGCGCGGGATGCCGGTGAGGACCATGGGTAACTAGTTGGCCATCACCCGATCGTCGCCTCCGGCTCCGAGGACGGCCTCCTCATACGCCAGCAGGAAAATGATCGGGTCCGTCGCGCCGTTGTAGCGCGGCGGCATCTCGGGCCTGAACTTGCGCGGCCATCGCACTTGCCGCAAGGCGGGGGCCAAGACCCGGAGCCCCCTGGCCCCAGTGTCGGCATCCGTTGCTGGAGCGGGCGGCGCGTTGTCCGCCATGAGGGCGGGATGCGATGTCGGGGGAGAGTGGGTCGTCAGGAAGGAGGACTCCCGCGCACCCCTACCTGGTGTGCCAAATGTCGGGTGCGCGCGGAGATCTCTCCCCTACCAATTTACGTCTGATCCTCTCGTGCGAACTAAGATGAAAATGATGAACAACACAAGAGACACGAGTTTTATACTGGTTCGGGCCACCGTTGTGGTGTAATACCCTACTCCAGTGTGTGGTGTGGTGGATTGCCTCTGGGGCTGATGATGGACAGTACAAGGGAAGAACAGCCTCGCGAGAGGTGTTCTTGAGCTGGTGCAATGAACTGCTAGGGTGAGTTCAGTCACCTCTCTCTCTCTCTGCTATGGTTCTACCAGATTTCCAGCCGTCCCCTCCTTCTGTGGTGGCTAGCCCTACTTATAGAGGCCATGGGCCTCTCGCCAAAATGAGCTGGAAGGGCGCCAGCAATTGGCCATTTCGAAGGGGAACATCTAGTACAAGTTATCCTGACCAAAGGTGGTCTTCGGCTGCCAAAAGCACTGGTGATGACGCTGTCTTGGGCTCTGCGGTGACCTCCATCCTGCCGTCCGGCTGGTCTTGGCCTCGTTGCACCGGAATGGTAACCCTTGCCTGATGCCTTGGCATGTGCTTGCCCCCTTTGCACCAAAGGGGAAACAAGGACATTGCGCAGGCTGGTGCCCGCCTGGCACCCGCCTGGTCTCGATCGTCATGGCTTGCGTCATGGGTTCCTCGTGAGGTACCCCTGCCTTGATCTCTCCGCCTCCTCGCGAGCCTACCTAATGAGGCTTCCTCTAAGGAAGCTTCCTGTCGTCCGCCCCGCGAGGCTTGGCCCCTCGCGAGGGTCTTGAGCTTGAGCTGATGAAGATGGGCCGCGCTGGGCCCCCACTCGAGCCACGCCGCAGGCCGCAGGCAGGCAAGTCTGGGGACCCCCGTTCCCAAAACGCCGACATTATGCGCTGCAAATTAGAATTGCCATCAGGGCCTGCCGATATTCCTGGCCGTCCGGCTTCCCCTTTAATTCTCGTGGCCAGTATAACCTTAGTCTCTTCAACCTTTCGATTGCGCCCCACAACACAACAAGCACACCCACGACGACACATAGAGAGGGGATGTCCGGCGGCGCTCCAGTGGAGTTCGGCGAGCATACCGTGGAGACCCACGCGAGGGAGATGGATCTCTCGGTGGTGTACACCATCAAC
The DNA here is from genome assembly GCF_018294505.1 of Triticum aestivum. NCBI lineage: Eukaryota > Viridiplantae > Streptophyta > Magnoliopsida > Poales > Poaceae > Triticum > Triticum aestivum. The sequence continues at coordinate 229,623,009 of NC_057797.1, read as the reverse complement.
CCGACCATGGAGGACGACTACATCAACATCGTTGAGCAGTTGGTTGCTGGAGACAAGTACAAGGTGGTTGGCATCGACCTCCAGTACACCGCCGGTCGTCCTGGTAAAGATCATAAGGTTGCCGTCGCCCAGTTGTGTGTGCGCCATCATGTCCTCATCTACCACTACTGCATGGCCACATAGCCTTGCGACCATTTCAACATGTTTGTCAACAGCACTGACTACAAGTTCGCCAAGGTGGATACCACCAACGATTGAAAAGTGCTCGGTGTTACGGGCTTGGCTTGCAAGAACCTTGTTGAAATCCGTGACCACTACATAGTCTGGGGCACCACGAAGAAGGACTCCCTGGTCGAACTCGCCTCGGCCGTCATCAACCCCTATTACGAAAAGATGAAGCAGGATGCCCACAGAATAAGTCCCGTATCCTGGCACGGGGCCTGGATGAGGCAACTAGATGAACCTCACCTCAGGTTTGCGGCCAAGAGTGTGTACACATGCTAATAGATGCACAACCGGATTGTTGACATGAGGAAGTGCCTCGTTACCCAAATCAACGAGCCCGGATCGAGCCACAAGCGAAGCAAGCGTCACAAGAAGTAGATGATGATCATATGATCGTTTATGCTAGTTAATCATGCATGTAATATATAGTTTACTTTATTGGTGTGTGCTACCTCTTGAGCATGCATTGGTTTTCCCTTGAAGAGGAAAGGGTGATGCAGCAAAGTAGCGTAAGTATTTCCCTCAGTTTTGAGAACCAAGGTATCAATCCAGTAGGAGGTAACACACAAGTCGCCTAGTACTTGCACAAACAAACAAGAACCTCACAACCAAAGCTATAAAGGGGTTGTCAATCCCTTCACGGTCACTTACGAAAGTGAGATCTGATAGAGATAATAAGATAAATATTTTTAGTATTTTTGGTGTATAGATTGGAAAATAAAGATTGCAAAATAAATTGTGATAAAAATAGTAAATAGATAGGAAAATAATATGATGGAAGATAGACCCGGTGGCCATAGGTTTCACCAGTGGCTTCTCTCAAGATAGAAAATTCTACGGTGGGTGAACAAATTACTGTCGAGCAATTGATAGAAAAGCGCATAGTTCTGAGAATATCTAGGCATGATCATGTATATAGGCATCACCTCCGCGACAAGTAGACCGAAACGATTCTGCATCTACTACTATTACTCCACACATCGACCGCTATCCAGCATGCATCTAGAGTATTCAGTTCATAAGAACAGAGTAACGCATTAGGCAAGATGACATGATGTAGAGGGATAAACTCAAGCAAGATGATATAAACCCCATCTTTTTATCCTCGATGGAAACAATACAATATGTGCCTTGCTGCCCCTGCTGTCACTGGGAAAGGACATCGCAAGATTGAACCCAAAGCTAAGCACTTCTCCCGTTGCAAGAAAGATCAATCTAGTAGGCCAAACCAAACTGATAATTCAAAGAGACTTGCAAAGATATTTAAATCATGCATAAAAGATTTCAGAAAAGACTCAAATATTGTTCATAGATAATCTTGATCATAAACCCACAATTCATCGGATCTCGACAAACACACCGCAAAAAGAATTACATCGAATAGATCTCCAAGAGAATCGAGGAGAAGTTTGTATTGAGATCCAAAGAGAGAGAGAGAAGAAGCCATCTAGCTAATAACTATGGACCCGAAGGTCTGTGGTAAACTACTCACACATCATCGGAGAGGCTATGGTGTTGATGTAGAAGCCCTCCGTGATCGATTCCCCCTCCGGCGAAGCGCCGGAAAAGGCCCCAAGATGGGATCTCATGGGTACAGAAGGTTGTGGCGGTGGAAATAGGGTTTCGTGGTGCTCCTAGATGTTTTTGGGGTATATGGGTATATATAGGAGGAAGAAGTACGTCGGTGGAGATACGAGGGGCCCACGAGGGTGGGGGCGCGCCTACCCCCTTAGGCGTGCCCTCCTGCCTCGTGGCCTCCTCGCTTATTTCTTGACATCCACTCCAAGTCTCCTGGATCACGTTCGTTCCAAAAATAACTCTCCTGAAGGTTTCATTCCGTTTGATATTCCTTTTCTGCGAAACACTGAAATAGGAAAAAATAGCAATTTGCACTGGGCCTTTGGTTAATAGGTTAGTCCCAAAAATAATATAAAAAGGTATATTAATTCCCATTAAACATCCAAAACAAATAATATAATAGCATGGAACAATCAAAAATTATAGATACATTGGAGACATATCAAGCATCCCCAAGCTTAATTCCTGCTCGTCCTCGAGTAGGTAAATGATAAAAACAGAATTTTTGAAGTGGAATGCTACCTAGCATAATTCTTAATGTAATTTCCTTTATTGTGGCATGAATGTTCAGATCTAAAAGATTCAAGACAAAAGTTTAATATTGACATAAAAATAATAATACTTCAAGCATGCTAACAAAGAATCATGTCTTCTCAAAATAACATGGCCAAAGAAAATTATCCCTACAAAATCATATAGTCTGGCTATGCTCTATCTTCAGCACACAAAATATTTCAATCATGCACAACCCTGATGACAAGCCAAGCAATTGTTTCATACTTTTGATGTTCTCAAACTTTTTCAATCTCCACGCAATACATGAGCGTGAGCCAAGGACATAGTACTATAGGTGGAATATAATGGTGGTTGTGGAGAAGACAAAAAAAGGAGAAGACAGTCTCACGGCAACTAGGCGTATCAACGGGCTATGGAGATGCCCATTGTCGGTGTCAAAACCGGTGGATCTCGGGTAGGGGGTCCCGAACTGTGCGTCTAGGCCGGATGGTAACAGGAGGCAGGGAACACGATGTTTTACCCAGGTTCGGGCCCTCTTGATGGAGGTAAAACCCTACGTCCTGCTTGATTAATATTGATGATATGGGTAGTACAAGAGTAGATCTACCACGAGATCAAGGAGGCTAAACCCTAGAAGCTAGCCTACGGTATGATTGTTGTATATGGAGTTGATGTCCTACGGACTACTACCCTCCGGTTTATATAGACACCGGATAGGGTTAGGGTTACACAGAGTTGGTTACAAGGGTAGGAGATCTTGAATATCCGCATCGCCAAGCTTGCCTTCCACGCCAAGGAAAGTCCCATCCGGACACGGGACGAATTCTTCAATCTTGTATCTTCATAGTCCAGGAGTCCGGATGAAGGTATAGTCCGGCTACCCGAACACCCCCTAATCCAGGACTCCCTCAGTAGCCCCCGAACCAGGCTTCAATGACGACGAGTCCGGCGCGCAGATTGTTCGGCATTGCAAGGCGGGTTCTTCTCCAAATCTTGTGTACCTGTAGGAATAATGTCCGATTTTTGTAATGTAACGCTCCTCGGCTCCCACGGTTAGATATGTAGTCTAACGACTTCAATACAGGAACTGCGATAGGTGGTAAAGGATATAAACAGCCGCCCTCCACAGCCCGAGGACCCAGAACGGTCCCTCGATCCGTACTCCGAAGAGGATCCGGACATATCGCTGGAGCTTATCGACGGGGTGTTCCATCAGCTAAGCAAGGACAATACCTTGGTAGCCATCACGGCTGATTACCCAGGGTTAATCCCGGCCTCCCAAGTGACAGAAATCGGAGTCTCATTCCCTTGAGAGAGATTCCACTCTCACGTATTCCGGTGTTTCTGACGACAATCGTGTTTTGCAGGGGAGATTTCCGAGGCAGGAGGCCGAACCTGCAGCGGCTAGCCAACGAGGGGCCGCAGGGCCCCGTGGGGCAAAAAGGAATGTAGTCCAGACTGAGATGCCGGCGCAAAGGTATAGCGCACCCTCTGTTTCCCTGGTGTTATTCTGTCAGGGCATATTAACGTTCGTGCTATCTTCAGAACGAAGAGACCTCACCAGACTACATCCGGAGAGGTTGCCAATCGCGCCTCCACCAGCCAGGCTCCAACGTCTGGCCAGGAAGCGGAGGCGAGCATAAGGCGCGCACCGGACGCTCCTCCGACAGAGGATGCAGACAGGCTGTGTGCCACAAATTCTGAAGTGGAGAGTGCCATGAACCACAGGCGTCGCCGGACAGTTCTGCGCGATGCTTGTTTCTCCCAAGAGGCTTTAGATGCCTTTAATTTGGGAGATGCGTACCTCCGTGCCGCTCAAAATGGTTTAGCCAGAGCCATGGAGCAGTATGTAAAAGACATACGGGTAAGAAAATTTTGGTCAAATATATATACCAGTAGCCCCCGAGACTTGAAACAGTTAGAGCAACTGATTTAAGGATCATTTAATATGCAGGTTCTTACAGAGAAGAATACTGTACTGTCCCAGGAGCTGGAAAAGTGCAAGGCCCAACTAGAGGCCGCACTAGCCGCAGCAGGGGAGCCCAAAGAGACCCCCTCAGGTAAGATACACTTTGAAAGATTAGTATTGTGCGGTGTCGGTGCAAATATGACAAATCATGTTGCAGATGGCGCCGGACTCGATCCGGAAAAGCAACAACTCTTACGCCGGCTAAAGGCCGGTGAGAGTACGTTGACAAAGGTGAGGCGAGAGAAGAATGATCTTCAGGATGCCAACACCAGGCTGGACGTCGAATTGAAAGATGTTCGTGGCCAGCTGTCGGACTCCACGAAGGAGAATCAGCGGCTTCGACGTGGCATATTTAGTAAGTGCCTGAACGAACTTTGAAAAAAGTGTTCGGCGAGGAAGTCGACTAACAGAGTAATGTCTGTAGGTATGCTCACAGGTCGTCCTGCAGAGGAGATACCCGGTTCTACGGGTGACCTTCTTCCCGAACTCATGCAACTGCACGAGCGAATTCGGCAGGCAATGCAAGGCGTTCACCAAGCCTTATGGCCTGCCCACTCCATGCCCGAGGGCCTTGGAGAGCTTGCGGAGAAGCTGAAGGGAGCTCGGCGGCGCTTCCGATTGTGGAAGATATCGGCCTGCCGACAAGGCGCTAGGGAGGCCTGGGCCATGGTGAAGACCCGTTTTACGAAGTCTGACCCAAACCACATGGCCGAGGTCAGACCAGTGGGGCCTGACGGGAAGGAGATCCCTGTAAGCTTAGTATACGGCCAAGTAGAGTTAGCCGTGAAGTATTCCCAGCAGGACTATAAATTAGACAGCCTGTTAGATGGTATAGAAGAGGAATACAATCAGTCAGAATGACTATGTAATTTTGAATTGACATGTGTAATGCCTTCTAGCCGGATTGTAGATCGTTTGTCGTTGCCGACCTTTTCGCTTCAACCTCGGGACCTGACGGTCCGGAGTGTGTTCGAATACCATAGTGGTTATATAAGAACAGGGTATGCGTGGAGACAAGGCGTAGGGGTCATTAGTGCTTTATCAGACAAGTGCCCAACTAGTTATGTTATATTACATGGTTAGTAAGAAACATCTTCCAGAGAGAATAGTTCCGTTAAGGGTTCCTTTCGCTGGGAGGCATGCCCTAAAGTGCATGTCCGGACTGCGTGAAAAGACGCGGAAAAAGCATCTAGGGGCGCATAAAATGAGTAAAAAGATCATCTTTTATTTCACAGACCGAATATTCCCTTAAGAACGCTAGCTTTCGGCTTCACCCAGTCTGAGGTACACATCTGGCTGACCCGGCAGTAACAATCGCAGAGGTGCTCCCTTTACCCACTAGACGAACAATCGGGAACGTAGGGGTAAGCACAGGAGCTAGGCAACCCAGCTTGGCCAAAACTTAATTCATATCGATGCATATAATGGTGAAGAAAAGGTACATGCGGAAGTTTCACGCATGTGTTTGGCGTGAAGCCCGTATAAATAAGCTTCTCTTAAAGAAGCCCCCGGGTTTAATGAGCGCGAGTGGCTCGTCACTAGATGAGCCTTTAAGGGCTATGAAAGAAAAAAAATGGGAAGGAGAGAAATGTAAGACAGAAAAATACAAAAAGGGATGGACAGAGGAAGGAGACGAACACAGAGTCCGGCGCTAGGCATAGAATCTTCGGAGACGGGTGGCGTTCCACGGGTTCGGCTCGAGTCGGTTGTTCGATGCATCTCGCAGGCGGTACGCCCCACCGGTCAGGACTTGGTCGATTATGAATGGACCTTCCCACTTGGGCTTGAGTTTGTCCTTTTTCTTATCCGGCAGGCATAGAACTAGTTCGCCAACATTGTAATTTTTGGCCCGTACTTCTCTGCTTTGATATCTTCGGGCCTGCTGTTGATAAAATGCGGAACGGGCTTTTGCCCCATCGCGCTCCTCCTCCAAGGCGTCCAAGGTGTCCTGCCGATCGAGCTCGGCTTCTCTTTCTTCATACATGCACACTCTAGGTGAGTCATGAATTATGTCGCAGGGCAGAACTGCTTCTGCGCCGTACACCATAAAAAATGGTGTGTACCCGGTGGTGCGATTTGGCGTGGTCCGCAGCCCCCGTAGCATGGAGTCGAGCTCCTCTACCCGGTGTGTGTTAGATTCCTTGAGGGACCGCACCAGTCCGGGTTTAATGCCGCTCATGATAAGACCATTTGCGTGTTCGACCTGGCCGTTGGTTTGTGAGTGATAGACGGAAGCATAATTGAGCTTGATGCCCATGTTTTTGCACCAGAGTTTTACCTCGTCGGCGGTAAAGTTTGTACCATTATCGGTTATGATGCTGTGGGGGACGCCATAACGGTGTACAACCCCGGATATGAAGTCTATCACAGGTCCGGATTCGGCCGTTTTAACAGGCTTGGCTTCTATCCATTTGGTGAACTTATCCACCATGACCAGTAAATATTTTTTCCTATCATTCCCACCTTTAAGGGGTCCGACCATGTCAAGCCCCCAGACCTCAAAAGGCCAGGTGATGGGTATAGTTTGGAGTGCGGTGGGTGGCATATGGCTTTGGTTGGCAAAAAGTTGGCAACCAGCGCATCGTTGGACTAGGTCCTGAGCGTCTGCTCGGGCCGTCGGCCAAGAAAAGCCTGTACGGAAAGCCTTGCTAACAAGGGACCGAGCAGCAGCGTGGTGACCACCGAGTCCGGCATGAATTTCAGCCAGAAGGTTCCGCCCTTCCTCTTCGGAGATGCACCTTTGAAGGACTCCGGTAGTGCTTTTCTTATAAAGCTCTCCCTCATGGACTCTATAGGCTTTAGATCGCCGCACTATGCTGTGGGCCTCGTTTTGGTCCTCAGGGAGTTCCTGCCTAGTAAGGTAGGCTAGGAATGGTTCTGTACACGGGGCGATAACCGCCATTATTACATGGGCTGAAGGTGTAATTTCATTGGCAGAGCCTCCAATTGTGTCAGATTGTTCGGCGTCGAGTGGTGCGGCTGGGTCCGGGCTGTTATTTGCGGGTTCCCCCTCCCATGCTACGAATGGCTTGAACAATCTTTCCAAAAAGATGTTGGGGGGACTACATCGCGTTTTGCTCCGATGCGTGCCATGACGTCCGCTGCTTGATTGTTTTCTCGGGCTATATGGTGAAACTCCAGCCCTTCGAACCGAGCTGACATTTTTAGGACGGCGTTGTGGTAAGCTGCCATTTTTGGGTCCTTGGCGTCGAAGTCTCCATTTATTTGGGATATCGCGAGGTTTTAATCCCCACGTACCTCTAGGCGCTGGATACCCATGGATACTGCTATCCGGAGACCATGTAGGAGGGCCTCATATTCGGCTGCATTGTTGGAATCCGTGTACATGATCTGGAGCACTTATTGGACTATGTCTCCTATGGGGGACGTCAGGACGACACCGGCCCCCAGTCCAGCCAACATTTTGGAGCCGTCGAAATGCATAATCCAATTTGAATATGTGCTGTACTCTTTAGGGAGCTCGGCCTCCGTCCATTCTATGACGAAGTCGGCCAAAACTTGCGATTTAATAGATCGCCGTGGCTTATAGGTTATATTGAACGGGAGAAGCTCGATGGCCCATTTTGCAATCCGTCCCGTTGCATCACGGTTGTTGATAACATCGTTTAGAGGCACTTCCGAGGCTACTGTTATGGAACACTCTTGAAAGTAGTGTCGTAGCTTCCGGGATGCCATGAATACCGCGTATGCAATCTTTTGATAATGTGGGTACCGCGATTTGCATGGAGTGAGGACAGTGGACACGTAGTAGATCGGCCTTTGAAGGGGGAATTTGTGTCCGTCCGTTTCCCGCTCGACAACGAGCACTGCGCTGACAACTTGGTGTGTTGCTGCAATGTACAATAACATTGGTTCGCCGATGATTGGCGCGGCCAGGACTGGGTTTGTTGCCAATATGGCTTTTATTTCATCAAGTCCAGCCGTGGTGTCATCCGTCCACTTGAAGTGTTCGGTGCGCCGAAGGAGGCGATAAAGGGGTAGTGCCTTTTCTCCCAAGCGGGAGATGAAGCGGCTTAAAGCCGCCACGCACCTGGTTAATTTTTGTATTTGTTTAAGGTCCTTTGGGACATCCAATTGTGACAAAGCTCGGATCTTGGCTGGGTTTGCTTCAATTCCTCTACCGGATACAATGAAGCCCAAGAGTTTTCCGGCTAGAACGCCGAAGACGCATTTTTCTGGGTTGGTGTCACAGCCCCAGATCAGCCCTTGTTTGTTTTTGTTTTAGCATCCATGCAACATGTTTAAATTTTATGAAATTTGAAATGGGGATGACCAAGCCCTAGCACCAAAGCATTGCAAATAGGTTCCACTTCAAAGTATTTTCAAAGAACCCAAATTGGTTTGCAAAAATGTGCATGATTACTGGAAAAGGGTGAAAACCATATCCAGAGATGATGGATATTTTTCCAAGACATTTTGGATTTTTGAATAAACCATATTGTATTTGACTTTGGGCATTTAAATACTATAAATAATTTAAATGTCAAATAAATGTTGGAAATTGTTAAGGGTCACTGAAATAATTCAGAAAGCACCCATAATTGTTTCCAGGATTTTATAAAATGATTTGATATTTTAAATCAAATCAAAAACAAATTGCAGAAAATAGAAAAGATAAAACAGAACAGAATTATAAAAAAAAGAGCAGAACCACCTGGACTTACCTGTGAAGCCCACCTAGTGGCCCAACAGGACCGGCCCAGCGCGGCCCAGCCCACCCTTCTCCTGTCGTCTTCCTCCCCTCGCACCGAAGCTGCTCGGTGGCGAGCGCTGGCGATGCCCCGGCCACCTCCTGCTTCCCCCGGTCTCCCTAGCGACGCCACGACGACGCCTCGTGTCCCCTCGCTCCTCTTCCTCCCTCGCTGCTCCCTCTCTCTTCCCCGAACACTCTCCCCCTCCTCTGTTCTCCTCACCGAACGTGCCCGCCGCCGCCGACGAGAACCACCGCGGCCATGGCCCCTCCCTCGTCCCCTTGAGCAGCCCAGGAGCTCCGTCACGACATCCTCGACCTCCCCACCAAGCCAAGCACCGCCGGACAACCTGTGACGGTGCCTCCGAGCTCGTCACCGCCGCATCTGCCGCCGGACTTCGCCCGTCGGTCTGCATCGCCCAGTCCCTCCCCGAGCTCAACGACGGCGCCGTTCGAATCCCTGTGAGCCCCGCCGTCATCTCCCCCTCTCCCCATGGTCGATTTCTTGCTGCAACGCCGATGACCGCGAGTCCCGCATGCCGCCGCCGCACGAGGTCGTCGCCGACGAGGCTCCGGTGACCAAATGGTCACGTGCGTGCCTTCGTTGGGTTCGTGAGCTCCCGTAGATCATGTAGGTGCAAACCGCTGGTCCTCCCGAGCGCCGTGTCGTCGATTCCGTCGACACCCGAGCTCCGGCCGCCGCCCAGCTCGCCGCTGCCGCCGCTATGGACCACCTCGCGCCCTCTCACTGCCACCGCTGGATGCGCACGAGCCCCAGCTCTTCGTAGGACCCAACCGCGTCGCAAACTGCCGCCTGTAGCGCGAGCCCGAGCAACTCCGGCGAGCCTCCGCCGCGAGATGTGGTCGCCGGTGCTTAATCCGGCGACGCTGACGTGGCACCACCATTAGCGCTAATGACGCACTAACTAACCCCCCCTAAATCCACTGCCATGTGAGCCCTTGGACCTGTTTAGGTTAATTTTATTTTCTGTTTAGATTAGTTCATAAGCAGTGGGACCCACCCGTCAGCATTGACTCTGCTGACGTGGCCATTGACCTGGCCCCACCTGTCAACGACACTGGTCAGCACTGTGTCACTGACCAGTGGACCCCACTGGTCAGTTTGACCCGGATCAGCCCAGTTGACCCTGCTGACGTCACTGTGACGTGGTGCTGACGCCATAATCATTTCTGGATTTAATATTATTCAGGAAATTCCAGAAAATGCCTAAAACTTCTAAAAATCATAGAAAATTAACCGTAACTCCAAATTAAATAAATTATATTTGAAAAATTATCAGAAAAATTCAAGGAATCCATCTGTACCATTTTCATGCATGTCAGAACAACTTATAGCTGCTGTTTAGCACAAATCAATTAAATGGCATTTAAATAACCATATATGGAGTTTGAATTTGAATCTTGTATTCAAACCAACTTCATTTAATCTGTTGCTAGTTGCATTAGCCCAAAACACATTCATATTGCCATGTCATAGCATGCATCATATTGTGCATTGCATTGATCGTGTTTCTTCTGTGTTTGCCAGTGTTGTTCTCCCTCGGTAGACGTTGTACCGATGATGTGATCGTTGACACTGATGAAGACTCAATGTTATCTTCAGAAGTGCCAGGCAAGCAAAACCCCCTTGTTCATTCCGATAAAATCCCACTCTCTCGCTCCTGCTCTCTTTTACTGCATTAGGATAACATCGATTCATCTGTTACTTGCTGCGGTAGCTGAACCCCTTTATCCTTTGCATGACCTGTCATTGCCACAGTAAATAGATGAAACCCACTAGCATGAGTAGGAGTTGTTTGAGCCCTGTTGTGCCTACTCATTCTTGTTTGTTTGTCATGCCTGCTACTGCTTAGAGTTGAGTCAGGTCTGATTCATCGGGGATGAATCAGAGGCGTGTGAACATGTCCTACTGTGTGTGAGCTAAGTGTGTGAACACGATTTGGTAAAGGTAGCGGTGAGAGGCCATGTAGGAGTACATGGTGGGTTGTCTCATTGCAGCCGTCCTCAGGAACTGAGTTCTGTGTTTGTGATCCATGATTCAGCTACTACCACGCATTGGGCCCGAAACCAATGGACCCTCTCGGCTTCTTAATCACCCTTGTCCTCTGTCCAGGAGTTGCAAGTAGTTTCTGGTGTTTGTAGTATGCTGGAGGCCGTGCGCAGCGCTGACCGTAGGGGTGGGCTGTGATGCGGTAGGCACGTGGCACGGTGTACCGGGCGCCCGTTTGGTGTCTCGGGAACCCTGTTCACATCGTTTGGGGCTGTGAGCGAAACTCCGGCCGGATCTCCTCATGGATGGAACCCGAATAGGCGATAAACCTGGACTAGAGACTTGAGTGTTTAGGTAGGCTGTGGCCGACACCCACGTTGGGCTTCCTCTTGAAGGTTGCCGAGTACATGTCGTGTAAACGGCGGTAAGTGGTGAGAGCGTGTGTGAAGAAGTACACCCCTGCAGGGTTAACCTAATCTATTCGAATAGCCGTGTCCACGGAAAAGGACCTCTGGGTTGCTTATATCAGTTCATAGACAAGTGAAAGTGGATACTCTAAAATACGCAAGATAAGCGTGAGTGCTATGGATGGCGTTCTCGTAGGGAGACGGGAGCGGATCCATAGTGGTGTATTGATATGGTGAATATGTGGACTCGTGTGCGCCACCTCAAAAGAGTTACTTGCAGTCGTAGTTCAGGATAGCCACCGAGTCAAAGCTGGCTTGCTGCAGTTAAACCCCACCATCCCCTTTGTTGATAATGAAGCATATGTAGTTAGTTCTGATGTAAGTCTTGCTGGGTACATTTGTACTCACGTTTGCCTATTTATGTTTTTGCAGAGAGACTTCGGTCTCGCTAGCAGTTCCGCGTGAACTTCGACGTTTAGCTTGTTACCTCAGCTACGATCTTGTGCCATGGCAGGATCTAGTAGATAGTCAGGCTTCTCAGCCTTTTTCATTTATAGATGTCTGTACTCAGACATGATAGCTTCCGCTTGTGTTTTGACTTGTATGCTCTGATTGTTGGGTCATAAGACCCATGTTTGTAATATCTCGCTCCTCGGAGCCTATTGAATAAATACTTGAGTCGTAGAGTCATGTTGTGATGCCATGTTGTATTTGCACATATCGAGCATATTGTGTGTATGTTATTGAAATGCTTGGTATGTGTGGGATCTGACCATCTAGTTGTTTATCTTTAGTAGCCTCTCTTACAGGGAAATGTCTCCTAGTGTTTCACTGAGCCATGGTAGCTTGCTACTGCTCCGGAATACTTAGGCTGGCCGGCATGTGTCCTTCTTCGTTCCTGTGTCTGTCCCTTCGGGGAAATGTCACGCGATGAATACCAGAGTCCTGTTAGCCCGCTACAGCCCGGTTCACCGGAGTCCTGCTAGCCCAGTGCTACAGCCTGGATTCACTCGCTGATGACCGACACGTTCGATGCTGGGTCATGGATGCCTGTCCCTGTAAGTCTGTGCCACTTTGGGTTTACGACTAGCCATGTCAGCCCGGGCTCCTTATCATATGGATGCTAGCGACACTGTCATATACGTGTGCCAAAAGGCGCAAACGGTCCCGGGCAAAGGTAAGGCGACACCCGTGGGAATACCGTGCGTGAGGCCGCAAAGTGATATGAGGTGTTACATGCTAGATCGATGTGGCATTGAGTCGGGGTCCTGACAGCGTTGGTATCAGAGCTTGACTACCTGTAGGATTACCAAGCCAAACTGGTCGAAGTTGAGTCTAGAAATTCTTTGGTTATATAAGGGAATTGATTGTGGGATGGAACGTAAGGCTCTTTTTACTCCTTATACCTCATGGCCTTCTGATCTGAGTCATCATCTTCTCTTCTATGGGGATTAAGAACTAGGTTATCTCTTCTTTCCATCAGGATCACGTGTTACTAATCCGTAGACTTATAGAATTGTTGGAATTAAGCCTCGTTTCAGATCCTATTACTTCCGTATGTTAATTGTTGATCTCGAGACCTTGATGTGTGGGCCCAGGCGCCTGCCTAATTAGTGTTAGGTTAGTTAGTGTTAATTAACTTAGTTAATTAGGTGAGCCACTGACATGCGGGCCCCGCCCGGCTAACTAAGTTAGTTAGGGCTAATCATATTTAGGTTAGTCACTGACCAGTGGGCCCAATCCAGTTAGTTAGGGCTAACTAACTTGGTTAGTTGACTGGGTCACTGACCAGTGGGTCCCACTGGTCAGGTTTGACCTGGTCGACGCCTTTGACCTGCTGACGTCACCCCGGCGTCATGCTGACGCAGTATATGCTTCTGGGATTTTAAATAAGTCAGAAATGATTTATTTATTTTCAGAATATGCCCTAAACTTCAATAAATCATAGAAATTCAACCGTAACTCCAAATTAAATAATTTATATATGAAAAATTATCAGAAAAATTCAAGGAATCCATCTGTACCATTTTCATGCATGTTAGAACAACTTATAACTGCTGTTTAGCACAAATTAATTAATGGCATTTGAATAATCACATATGGAGTTTGAATTTGAATCTTGTATTCAAACCAACTTCATTTAATCTGTTGCTAGTTGCATTAGCTCAAAACACATTCATATTGCCATGTCATAGCATGCATCATTTTGTGCATTGCATTGATTGTGTTCTTCTTTGTTGCCGGTATCTGTTCCCTCCCGGTAGACGATGTTCCGACGTTGTGATCGTTGACACTGATGAAGACTCAATGTTATCTTCAGAAGTGCCAGGCAAGCAAAACCCCCTTGTTCATTCCGATACAATCCCACTCTCTCGCTCCTGCTCTCTTTTACTGCATTAGGACAACAATGATTCATCTGTTACTTGCTGCGGTAGCTGAACCCCTTTATCCTTTGCATGACCTGTCATTCCACAGTAAATAGATGAAACCCACTAGCATGGGTAGGAGTTGTTTGAGCCCTGTTGTGCCTACTCATTCTTGCTTGTTTGTCATGCCTGCTACTGCTTAGAGTTGAGTCAGGTCTGATTCATCGGGGATGAATCAGAGGCGTGTGAACATGTCCTACTGTGTGTGAGCTAAGTGTGTGAACACGTTTTGGTAAAGGTAGCGGTGAGAGGCCATGTAGGAGTACATGGTGGGTTGTCTCATTGCAGCCGTCCTCAGGAACTGAGTTCTGTGTTTGTGATCCATGATTCAGCTACTACCACGCATTGGGCCCGAAACCAATGGACCCTCTCGGCTTCTTGATCACCCTTGTCCTCTGTCTAGGAGTTGCAAGTAGTTTCTGGTGTTTGTAGTATGCTGGAGGCCGTGCGCAGCGCTGACCGTAGGGGTGGGCTGTGATGCGGTAGGCACGTGGCCGGGTAAACCGGGCGCCCGTTTGGTGTCACGGAACCCTGTTCACATCGTTTGGGGCTGTGAGCGAAACTCCGGCCGGATCTCCTCATGGATGGAACCCGAATAGGCGATAAACCTGGACTAGAGACTTGAGTGTTTAGGTAGGCCGTGGCCGACACCCACGTTGGGCTTCCGCTTGAAGGTTGCCGAGTACATGTCGTGTAAACGGCGGTAAGTGGTGAGAGCGTGTGTGAAGAAGTACACCCCTGCAGGGTTAACATCATCTATTCGAATAGCCGTGTCCGCGGAAAAGGACTTCTGGGTTGCTTATATCAGTTCATAGACAAGTGAAAGTGGGTACTCTAAAATACGCAAGATAAGCATGAGTGCTATGGATGGCGTTCTCATAGGGAGACGGGAGCGGATCCATAGTGGTGTATTGATATGGTGAATATGTGGACTCGTGTGCGCCACCTCAAAGAGTTACTTGCAGTCGTAGTTTAGGATAGCCACCGAGTCAAAGCTGGCTTGCTGCAGTTAAACTCCACCACCCCCTTGTTGATAATGATGCATATGTAGTTAGTTCTGATGTAAGTCTTGCTGGGTACATTTGTACTCACGTTTTCCTATTTTATGTTTTTGCAGAGAGACTTCGGTCTCACTAGTAGTTCCACGTGGACTTCGACATTTAGCTTGTTACCTCAGCTACGATCTTGTGCCCTCGACATGATCTGGTAGATAGTCAGGCTTCTCAGCCTTTTTCATTTATAGATGTCTGTACTCAGACATGATAGCTTCCGCTTGTGCTTTGATTTGTATGCTCTGAATGTTGGGTCGTGAGACCCCTGTTTGTAATATCTCGCTCCTCGGAGCCTATTGAATAAATACTTGAGTCGTAGAGTCATGTTGTGATGCCATGTTGTATTTGCACATATCGAGCATATTGTGTGTATGTTATTGAAATGCTTGGTATGTGTGGGATCTGACCATCTAGTTGTTTATCTTTAGTAGCCTCTCTTACCGGGAAATGTCTCCTAGTGTTTCCACCGAGCCATGGTAGCTTGCTACTGCTCCGGAACACTTAGGCTGGCCGGCATGTGTCCTTCTTCGTTCCTGTGTCTGTCCCTTCGGGGAAATGTCACGCGATGAATACTGGAGTCCTGTTAGCCCGCTATAGCCCAGTTCACCGGAGTCCTGCTAGCCAGTGCTACAGCCTGGATTCACTCGCTGATGACCGACACGTTCGATGCTGGGTCATGGATGCCTGTCCCTGTAAGTTTGTGCCACTTTGGGTCTACAACTAGCCATGTCAGCCCGGGCTCTTTATCATATAGATGCTAGCGGCACTGTCATATACGTGTGCCAAAAGGTGCAAACGGTCCCGGGTAAAGGTAAGGCGACACCCGTGGGAATACCGTGCGTGAGGCCGCAAAGTGATATGAGGTGTTACATGCTAGATCGATGTGGCATTGAGTCGGGGTCCTGACAGCGTTGGTATCAGAGCTTGACTGCATGTAGGATCACCAAGCCAAACTGGTCGAAGTTGAGTCTAGAAATTCTTTAGTTATATAAGGGAATTGATTGTGGGATGGAACGTAAGGCTCTTTTTACTCCTTATACCTCATGCCCTTCTGATCTGAGTCATCTTATCTTTCCTACGGGGATTAAGAGCTAGGCTATCTCTTCTTTCTATCAGGATCACGCGTTACTAATCCGTAGACTCATAAGATTGTTAGATTAAGCCTCAGTTCAGTTTCTACTTCTGTATGTTAATTATTGATCTCGAGACCTTGATATTGTGCTTCTGAGTGGTTATGCCACCATTTTTGTGAATGTCTCAAGTCTTTTCTGAACATTTACAGCCGTTATGCTGTCCGAGTCATCCCAGGTTTCCAAAGAGTCTGACGCATTTGCAAAATCCTTTTCCTCTGGTTTCAATGTTCCCTTGGGCCAGATTAACCACACTAATCAGTGAGTTGAGGTACTCCGTTACCTTGACATATATGTTGGAGATATTATTATGACCCTAGGTGTCTTAGGGGATCATCTAGTAATTTAGCCATGATTTGTGTTCCCAGTGTGATGATTCTGGCCATCATTCTCGAAAGCATCCCGTGATGCTACTTAGTAATAGGTATTCTGTTCCTGGGTTCTTGAACCCGAGATTCACTCTACCTACTTCATGTTGATAGTAATTGCTAGTGCCTTTAGGATATTAGTAACCTTTGCGATAGTCCTTGAAGTCCGTGGTATCTTCTTCTTCCAAATACCATGAACTACTTATGGCAGAAGTTCCTCGTTGAACTGAAATATCACAACAGGATTATTCTTGATGAGTTCTTCATTATATATTGTGGCTCTGCCAGTTCTACCTTTCTGCATGGGTTATCCGGAAGAAATATGTTGAACTTTGTTCGACATGCTAATCCATGCATCCACAACTCAGAAAATCATATGTTCTTTTGAGTTGTCCCATCTTAGTTGTTTCCGACCCTCGCCTATCAATTGATAGTCAAGAGTATGCGTGCGTTCGTTTATCGATGCCTATTACTCTTGTGGTCCGTCAAGCCATTCTATCGCGGAATGACTAGGAGAAACAAACTCCAGTACCTCTTCCCTATCCAGGATTGGGTCAAAGAAGTTGTGCTCCGCAGATCAAATTGCTAATCCAGCTATTGTTCTGCTCTACCTTGGAGTATTACATATTTTATATCGAGATTGTTATAGGAATTGCACACCATCCTATGAACTCTTGGTACAGTGATACTTCTTGCCATCATTGTTCATTCCTCGTTTCCTGTGTTATTGTAACCGGAATGCCGACAAATGAATCATGGCGTGTGAAATCAATACTCCTAGCAACCTTGTTGCTTGGTAGTTAAAGGATAATAATTTCATTCTTAGCATGTTGGTTAGTGAATCATCATTCTAAGATTGATCGTGCTACCTTGTCCATCTTTCTGGTGCACTCCTCGACCAATGAGTTAGGAATTATTTCAAGTCCTCACTCATTTGATCATGTCGTCTTGCCCTCAAAAGCAAGATTGTTCTCAAGCTTAGTAACATACCGGTGGTTCGTGATTTTCCGAATATCTTCTCGGAAGTATTACCAGGTTGTCCCCTGACTGTTATGTTGAGCTCGTGATCAAGTTGGTTTCTTGTGAACCACCCTTTCTCTAAGAATCTGTGTTGGATATCCCTGAGCTAGTTGGTTAAGCTAGACAACAACTTGGAGAATTGGAAGATAAAAGCTTGCCTAACTTAGTTTGTTCCAAAGGGATATTCTTGTGTAGTGTGTGTTGAAGAAAGATGATATCTTCATTGATTGGTCCCTGTGATCAGTTGCTGGACCTATTGTCTTATCAATTCTTTGATTTGAGTGTGGGCTATCGTCAAATCAATCAGTACCAACGATGCTCGTAGTGTTGTCTTGTTCGTGGTTGATCCCTCGAGCATACACCATTACATCTTTGGTCTGACCAATGCTATCACCGTGTTCACATAACTATGGAATTCCTTTTAAAAGGAAACCTAGATGAATTGTTGTTGAGCCCATTGACAACATCCTTATCTCCTCCATGATTTTGTTGAACATTAAGCTAGTGTTGGAAACTTTTGAAAGCATTATCTTCATGCTAGCTCATGAAGTATTTGTTTGATGAAAGGAGTGACTTCCTCTTATACACGTGCATTTGGTGAAAGTTGCCACCGTGGATTTGAGAAAGTTAGTTTTGCTTCCTCTGGAATCATCCCAAGTCAGTCATGCATACGTGCGAAGTATTCTGTGGTCTGGAGACTTGCAACCTTCATTCCATATGTGTTCCGAGCACACCAAGCCACTGATTGATTTGTTCAAGGAGAAGAAGTTCCTTCTTAAGAGCATGCCTTATGCAAGGATTTTGATATCCTCATTGATGGTTCCCCACCTGAACTCGGTAGTGTTTTATTATAAGACTACCACGTGGTCATGCTTGTCTGGGACAACGTGTTCACATGTTTGTAGCAGAACTAGCTCATGTTTTGGAGCTTACTATCGTAGTTCATTCCCCGAGAATCTCACAACGTCATCTCGTCGATTTGTGTTGCAAACTTTCGTTTTTCTTCCTAGACTCGATGAGTCTGGAATATCCTGACACCAACCATATCTGAATCTCAGGCAGATATGATGGTTGGAGCATTTCCCAAGAACTATAATATTGGTCCCTCTATAACCGGTAAAGTGGATGTCGTGGCCAACACACCCAGCCGGAAGATTTATTATTGTAGTATCTTGATTGAAGAAGTTGGCCACCTCCCCATAGGGATTTCGTAGGATTTACTCCCTAGTTGCCCTATGGATTTTGAGATCCCGAAGTCTGACCTTTTTACTTGATGTTCTAGATATCAAACCATATCTATGAATGGGTTACGCTAGCACATCAGGGAGAACATTAGAAGCGGAGTGCTAAATGTCTCTCGGTCGATCATCCAGATTTTATTTTTGCTTGGCCTCGCTAAGGTGAAATCTGTGAAAGTGTTATCCTCCTTCGCATCTGCATTGTCCATCGCTATTCATCATGGTAGTATGTTGTGTTGTCAGCACCCTTGACGCGGTTGTTGATAAAACCTTGATGATTGTGGAAATGCTCAAGTTCTTGAAAGCACGCACAAGCGCTACGTGTCATCATCGACTCTAATTGGGATGCTCTCAGTTCCCTCGGCAATGCTATGACCTTTTCAAACAGTGAATTCACTCTCTATTGTTGGGTTCTTCCCCAGTTACCAGAATCATTTCCAGCACTTGCATTCTGTTCCCAGCTTGCACCGCCATTGTGCCATTCTACCATGGGTCTCTTCCATTTCCGGTGATAAGCAAATTCATCCATTACGTTGTCTTCAACAACGTAATCCACATCATCCAAGTCCGAGTATGCCATTCTACCGACCCCCTCCAAATGATCGCTTGTGATTGCCTTAGGCTGGTATAAAGAATTTCAATGATCTTTGAATCAAAGGTAATTCTTTTTGCCACTTAAGGGGATATATCTACGAGTCACCTTCCGTAAGGTGCATCGTTATGGTATCATGGCAATTCAACTCCTCGCTACGTTGACAACCGATTACCACCTTAAGCGTGAAGTTGTTGTCTACCTAGTGAACCCTCGTCATCTGTCTCACTCCATTTCTTCAGATCTGTGCTTCGTCTCTCAGCTCAAGAGATGTTGCTATGTCTCATCCCGAGAGTTACTCCTGAGTTGTTCGACCTCCGAGAAGAACAATTCTTTTAGGGTCTTTCCTTTCCTCTCGTTGTCATGTTAGTTGGAGTTCTCAGAGCAAGACTTCGAGAAAATGATGGTGAACAAATCAACATTCAATTGAAGTGCAACCTGGATCGTGAAGATTGTATTAGTTTGCGTTCCCCCTTCACCTTACCCTACGCTTGAATCTCGGGACGAGATTTTTGTTTAGTGGGGGTGAGCTGTCACAGCCCCAGATCAGCCCTTGTTTGTTTTTGTTTTAGCATCCATGCAACATGTTTAAATTTTATGAAATTTGAAATGGGGATGACCAAGCCCTAGCACCAAAGCATTGCAAATAGGTTCCACTTCAAAGTATTTTCAAAGAACCCAAATTGGTTTGCAAAAATGTTCATGATTACTGGAAAAGGGTGAAAACCATATCCAGAGATGATGGATATTTTTCCAAGACATTTTGGATTTTTGAATAAACCATATTGTATTTGACTTTGGGCATTTAAATACTATAAATAATTTAAATGTCAAATAAATGTTGGAAATTGTTAAGGGTCACTGAAATAATTCAGAAAGCACCCATAATTGTTTCCAGGATTTTATAAAATGATTTGATATTTTAAATCAAATCAAAAAAAAATTGCAGAAAATAGAAAAGATAAAACAGAACAGAATTATAAAAAAAAAGAGCAGAACCACCTGGACTTACCTGTGAAGCCCACCTGGTGGCCCAACAGGACCGGCCCAGCGCGGCCCAGCCCACCCTTCTCCTGTCGTCTTCCTCCCCTCGCACCGAAGCTGCTCGGTGGCGAGCGCTGGCGATGCCCCGGCCACCTCCTGCTTCCCCCGGTCTCCCTAGCGACGCCACGACGACGCCTCGTGTCCCCTCGCTCCTCTTCCTCCCTCGCTGCTCCCTCTCTCTTCCCCGAACACTCTCCCCCTCCTCTGTTCTCCTCACCGAACGCGCCCGCCGCCGCCGACGAGAACCACCGCGGCCATGGCCCCTCCCTCGTCCCCTTGAGCAGCCCAGGAGCTCCGTCACGACATCCTCGACCTCCCCACCAAGCCAAGCACCGCCGGACACCCTGTGACGATGCCTCCGAGCTCGTCACCGCCGCATCTGCCACCGGACTTCGCCCGTCGGTCTGCATCGCCCAGTCCCTCCCCGAGCTCAACGACGGCGCCGTTCGAATCCCTGTGAGCCCCGCCGTCATCTCCCCCTCTCCCCATGGTCGATTTCTTGCTGCAACGCCGATGACCGCGAGTCCCGCATGCCGCCGCCGCACGAGGTCGTCGCCGACGAGGCTCCGGTGACCAAATGGTCACGTGTGTGCCTCCGTTGGGTTCGTGAGCTCCCGTAGATCATGTAGGTGCAAACCGCTGGTCCTCCCGCGCGCCGTGTCGTCGATTCCGTCGACACCCGAGCTCCGGCTGCCGCCCAGCTCGCCGCTGCCGCCGCTGTGGACCACCTCGCGCCCTCTCACTGCCACCGCTGGATGTGCACGAGCCCCTTCTCTTCGTAGGACCCAACCGCGTCGCAAACTGCCGCCTGTAGCGCAAGCCCGAGCAACTCCGGCGAGCCTCCGCCGCGAGATGTGGTCGCCGGTGCTTAATCGGCGACGCTGACGTGGCACCACCATTAGCGCTAATGACGCACTAACTAACCCCCCCTAAAGCCACTGCCATGTGAGCCCTTGGACCTGTTTAGGTTAATTTTATTTTCTGTTTAGATTAGTTCATAAGCAGTGGGACCCACCCGTCAGCATTGACTCTGCTGACGTGGCCATTGACCTGGCCCCACCTGTCAACGACACTAGTCAGCACTGTGTCACTGACCAGTGGACCCCACTGGTCAGTTTGACCCGGATCAGCCCAGTTGACCCTGCTGACGTCACTGTGACGTGGTGCTGACGCCATAATCATTTCTGGATTTAATATTATTCAGGAAATTCCAGAAAATGCCTAAAACTTCTAAAAATCATAGAAAAATAACCGTAACTCCAAATTAAATAAATTATATATGAAAAATTATCAGAAAAATTCAAGGAATCCATCTGTACCATTTTCATGCATGTCAGAACAACTTATAGCTGCTGTTTAGCACAAATCAATTAAATGGCATTTAAATAACCATATATGGAGTTTGAATTTGAATCTTGTATTCAAACCAACTTCATTTAATCTGTTGCTAGTTGCATTAGCCCAAAACACATTCATATTGCCATGTCATAGCATGCATCATATTGTGCATTGCATTGATCGTGTTTCTTCTGTGTTTGCCGGTGTTGTTCTCCCTCGGTAGATGTTGTACCGATGATGTGATCGTTGACACTGATGAAGACTCAATGTTATCTTCAGAAGTGCCAGGCAAGCAAAACCCCCTTGTTCATTCCGATAAAATCCCACTCTCTCGCTCCTGCTCTCTTTTACTACATTAGGACAACATCGATTCATCTGTTACTTGCTGCGGTAGCTGAACCCCTTTATCCTTTGCATGACCTGTCATTGCCACAGTAAATAGATGAAACCCACTAGCATGAGTAGGAGTTGTTTGAGCCCTGTTGTGCCTACTCATTCTTGTTTGTTTGTCATGCCTGCTACTGCTTAGAGTTGAGTCAGGTCTGATTCATCGGGGATGAATCAGAGGCGTGTGAACATGTCCTACTGTGTGTGAGCTAAGTGTGTGAACACGATTTGGTAAAGGTAGCGGTGAGAGGCCATGTAGGAGTACATGGTGGGTTGTCTCATTGCAGCCGTCCTCAGGAACTGAGTTCTGTGTTTGTGATCCATGATTCAGCTACTACCACGCATTGGGCCCGAAACCAATGGACCCTCTCGGCTTCTTAATCACCCTTGTCCTCTGTCCAGGAGTTGCAAGTAGTTTCTGGTGTTTGTAGTATGCTGGAGGCCGTGCGCAGCGCTGACCGTAGGGGTGGGCTGTGATGCGGTAGGCACGTGGCCAGGTAAACCGGGCGCCCGTTTGGTGTCACGGAACCCTGTTCACATCGTTTGGGGCTGTGAGCGAAACTCCGGCCGGATCTCCTCATGGATGGAACCCGAATAGGCGATAAACCTGGACTAGAGACTTGAGTGTTTAGGTAGGCCGTGGCCGACACCCATGTTGGGCTTCCGCTTGAAGGTTGCCGAGTACATGTCGTGTAAACGGCGGTAAGTGGTGAGAGCGTGTGTGAAGAAGTACACCCCTGCAGGGTTAACATCATCTATTCGAATAGCCATGTCCGCGGAAAAGGACTTCTGGGTTGCTTATATCAGTTCATAGACAAGTGAAAGTGGGTACTCTAAAATACGCAAGATAAGCGTGAGTGCTATGGATGGCGTTCTCGTAGGGAGACGGGAGCGGATCCATAGTGGTGTATTGATATGGTGAATATGTGGACTCGTGTGCGCCACCTCAAAGAGTTACTGGCAGTCGTAGTTTAGGATAGCCACCGAGTCAAAGCTGGCTTGCTGCAGTTAAACTCCACCACCCCCTTGTTGATAATGATGCATATGTAGTTAGTTCTGATGTAAGTCTTGCTGGGTACATTTGTACTCACGTTTGCCTATTTTATGTTTTTGCAGAGAGACTTCGGTCTCACTAGTAGTTCCACGTGGACTTCGACGTTTAGCTTGTTACCTCAGCTACGATCTTGTGCCCTCGACAGGATCTGGTAGATAGTCAGGCTTCTCAGCCTTTTTCATTTATAGATGTCTGTACTTAGACATGATAGCTTCCGCTTGTGCTTTGATTTGTATGCTCTGAATGTTGGGTCGTGAGACCCCTGTTTGTAATATCTCGCTCCTCGGAGCCTATTGAATAAATACTTGAGTCGTAGAGTCATGTTGTGATGCCATGTTGTATTTGCACATATCGAGCATATTGTGTGTATGTTATTGAAATGCTTGGTATGTGTGGGATCTGACCATCTAGTTGTTTATCTTTAGTAGCCTCTCTTACCGGGAAATGTCTCCTAGTGTTTCCACCGAGCCATGGTAGCTTGCTACTGCTCCGGAACACTTAGGCTGGCCGGCATGTGTCCTTCTTCGTTCCTGTGTCTGTCCCTTCGGGGAAATGTCACGCGATGAATACTGGAGTCCTGTTAGCCCGCTACAGCCCGGTTCACCGGAGTCCTGCTAGCCAGTGCTACAGCCTGGATTCACTCGCTGATGACCGACACGTTCGATGCTGGGTCATGGATGCCTGTCCCTGTAAGTTTGTGCCACTTTGGGTCTACAACTAGCCATGTCAGCCCGGGCTCTTTATCATATAGATGCTAGCGACACTGTCATATACGTGTGCCAAAAGGCGCAAACGGTCCCGGGTAAAGGTAAGGCGACACCCGTGGGAATACCGTGCGTGAGGCCGCAAAGTGATATGAGGTGTTACATGCTAGATCGATGTGGCATTGAGTCGGGGTCCTGACAGTTGGGCTTGATGTCGTATTGTCGGAGGTTATCGAATGTAAGCCTCAAGTCGTTTACTAGGGATTCGACATGTCTTGATTTGACGACCACATCATCCACATATGCCTCCACTATTTTGCCGATCTAGTTTGCCAGACATGTCTGGATCATGCGCTGATATGTTGCACCGGCGTTTTTCAGCCCGAAGGGCATTGTGTTGAAGCAGAATGGGCCGTACGGTGTGATGAATGCTGTTGCAGCTTGGTCTGATTCTGCCATCTTGATTTGATGGTAACCGGAGTATGCGTCGAGGAAGCACAACAAATCGTGTCCTGCGGTAGCATCGATAATTTGATTGATGCGGGGGAGGGGGAAGGGATCCTTTGGGAAAGCCTTGTTAAGGTCTTTAAAATCGACACACAGGCACCAGGATTTGTCCTTCTTTGGTACCATCACCAGGTTTGCTAGCTAGTCCGGATGTTTTATGTCTCTGATGAATCCGGCCTCCAATAGCTTGGCTAGCTCCTCTCCCATAGCCTGTCTCTTGGGTTCGGAAAAACGCCGAAGGGCTTGTTTGACAGGTTTAAATCCTTTTAGGATATTTAAGCTGTGTTCGGCCAGCCTGCGTGGGATCCCTGGCATGTCTGAAGGGTGCCAGGCGAAGATGTCCCAGTTCTCTCGTAGGAACTCTTGCAGTGCGGTGTCTGCATCAGGGTTCAGTCGTGCCCCGATTGAAGCTGTTTTATTGGGGTCCATTGGATGGACCTGGAATTTGACTATTTCATCGGCTGGCTTGAAGGATGTGGATTTGGATCTCTTATCGAGTATCACATCATCCCTGTTAACCGTGGAGCGTAGCGCAGTCAGTTCCTCGGCCGTTAAGGCTTCGGATAGTGCCTCAAGGGCTAATGCGGCCGTCTTGTTTTCAGCACGGAGTGCTATGTCCGGATCACTAGCTAGAGTGATAATTCCATTCGGCCCAGGCATCTTAAGCTTCATGTACCCGTAATGGGGTATTGCTTGGAAGATTGTGAATGCTTCCCACCCTAGTAAAGCGTGATATCCGCTCTTAAACGGGGCCACCTGAAACGTGACTTCTTCGGACCTGTAATTATCCGGCGTGCCGAACACCACATCTAGTGTGATTTTTCCTGTGCAGCGCGCTTCCCGACTAGGGATTATTCCTCTAAAGGTTGTGCTGCTTCGCTCGACGCGGTTCCAGTCTATTTCCATTTTTTGAAGGGTTTCCTCATAAATGAGGTTCAGTCCGCTGCCTCCATCCATGAGCACCTTGGTGAGGCGAAAGCCGTCCACTATGGGACTGAGGACCAATGCGGTTGGTGCTCGGGCTGTTCAGAATCTAGGTTCATCACTTGCGTCGAAGGTAATGGCAGTGTCGCTCCATGGATTTATTGTTGCAACTTGATAGACTTCGGCGAGGCTGTGGAGTGTTCTTTTTCGCATATTGTTTGATGTGAAAGTCTCGAAGACTGTGAGAACGGTACTAGTGTCCTTGGGCTGGCTTTCTGCGACCTCCGGAATTAAGAGGTCCTCGCCGATTTTGGCCACCTGCCGGAGTATCCAACATGCTCTAAGGCTGTGAGTTGGTGTGGCGTCCTCTGTACTGTGAATTCTACAGGGTCCATCAAGCCATCTTTCTAGTATGGTTCCATGCCCTGTAGAGGGTTTTGGCTTTTTGGTGTTTATCCCGGGTGTCCTGTGATGATGCACCCTCTTAGTTCGGACGGGATTATTATTCAAGGCCGGATTATCCCAAAAATTTATTTCGGTTTTCCAGGTGCTTTCCATCGCACAGTATTTTTGTACATGGACGCCAAGTCAGCGAAGCGTGTGATATCACGACGACTTACGGCATTAAGGATTCCCTTGTCCGTGCAATTACAGCAAAAAATTGAGATTGCATCTTCCTCGTGGCAATCCTTTATCCTGTCATAACCAGGAGGAATCTGGCCCAGTAATGATGTACTGTTTCCTCAGGCCTCTGCCTGATTTGGGAGATATCGCTTATGATTGGGTGGGCGGGTGTCGTTGAATCTGAAACCTCACCCAATCCAAGATTCGGAGGCCGAAGAGTTTCCGAACTCTGAAGTTCGGATTCTTGGATGTTGTCCAGTGAATCTGGCTCGTTGCCTGATCCTAATCTTAGGTCTTGAGTTATACCTCCCCCTCCGTGGGTATCCGGCTTGGAGGGGTCGGTAATTCGAACATAGCTAGTCCTTAAAATAGATGAAGGGTCGCCGCACAGCGTCTCTACCACGACAACGTGGTGGGTGACTTGGGGAGAGTTAATTTCTCTTAGATCGGGTTTAAGCCCAACCTGGTCGTAATCCGTAGCGACCCCCAGGGCGGCGATGCGATCCAAGAGCTCGTTTATGGAAGAGAGCTCCATTGGATCTAGCTGCTCGATGAGCTCCAAGCTGACGTGTAGGTTGCTTTTGATGACCCGAGAGGTCACCGTCGGCGCAACAGCCGAACAGGCGGTCATGAGGAAACCACCTAGCTGGAGGGTTTGGCCGACAGCCAAGGCTCCCTTAGCAACGGTGCCGTCTTTAAAGACGGGAGGAGGCATCCTTCCTGATTGTGACGGCACAGAGGAACTCTCAATGAAAGCACCAATGTCAGTGTCAAAACCGGCGGATCTCGGGTAGGGGGTCCCGAACTGTGCGTCTAGGCCGGATGGTAACAGGAGGCAGGGAACACGATGTTTTACCCAGGTTCAAGCCCTCTTGATGGAGGTAAAACCCTACGTCCTGCTTGATTAATATTGATGATATGGGTAGTACAAGAGTAGATCTACCACGCGATCAAGGAGGCTAAACCCTAGAAGCTAGCCTACGGTATGATTGTTGTATATGGAGTTGATGTCCTACGGACTACTACCCTCCGGTTTATATAGACACCGGATAGGGTTAGGGTTACACAGAGTTGGTTACAAGGGTAGGAGATCTTGAATATCCGCATCGCCAAGCTTGCCTTCCACGCCAAGGAAAGTCCCATCCGGACACGGGACGAATTCTTCAATCTTGTATCTTCATAGTCCAGGAGTCCGGCTGAAGGTATAGTCCGGCTACCCGAACACCCCCTAATCTAGGACTCCCTCACCCATCAATAGATATCAATGTGAGTGAGTAGGGATCACCATGCAACGGATGCACTAGAGTTATAAGTGTATGAAAGCTCAACAAAAGAACTAAGTGGGTGTGCATCCAACTCGCTTGCTCACGAAGACCTAGGGCATTTTGAGGAAGCCCATCATTGGAATATACAAGCCAAGTTCTATAATGTAAAATTCCCAATAGTATATGAAAGTGACAACATAGGAGACTCTCTATCATGAAGATCATGATGCTACGTTGAAGCACAAGTGTGGTAAAATGATAGTAGCATTGTCCCTTCTCTATGTTTCTCTCATTTCTTTTTCTTCTTTCTCTTTTTTTATAGAATTCGTCTGGAGTCTCATCCTGACTTGTGGGGGAATCATAGTCTCCATCATCCTTTCCTCACTTGGGACAATGCTCTAATAATGATGATCATCACACTTTTATTTACTTACAACTCGATAGTAGAACAAAATACGACTCTATGTGAATGCCTCCGGCGGTGTACCGGGATGTGCAATGAGTCAAGAGTGACATGTATGAAATAATTATAAAGGTGGCTTTGCCACAAATACGATGTCAACTACATGATCATGCAAAGCAATATGACAATGATGAAGCGTGTCATAACAAACGGAACGGTGGTAAGTTGCATGGCAATATATCTTGGAATGGCTATGGAAATGCCATAATAGGTAGGCATGGTGGCTGTTTTGAGGAATGTATATGGTGGGTGTATGGTACCGGCAAAAGTTGCGCTATACTAGAGAGGCTAACAATGGTGGAAGGGTGAGAGTGTGTATAATCCATGGACTCAACTTTAGTCATAAAGAACTCATATACTTATTGAAAAAATCTATTAGTTATCAAAACAAAGTACTACGCGCATGCTCCTAGGGGGGTAGATTGGTAGGAAAAGAGCATCGCTCATCCCCGACCGCCACTCATAAGGAAGACAATCAATAAATAAATCATGCTCCGACTTCATCACATAACGGTTCACCATACGTGCATGGTACGGGAATCACAAACTTTAGAACAAGTATTTCTCAAATTCACAACTACTCAACTATCATGACTCTAATATCACCATCTTCATATCTCAAAACAATTATCAAGTATCAAACTTCTCATAGTATTCAATGCACTTTTATGATAGTTTTTATTATACCCATCTTGGATGCCTATCATATTAGGACTAATTTTATAGCCAAAGCAAATTACCATGCTGTTATAAAAGGCTCTCAAAATGATATAAGTGAAGCATGAGAGATCAATAATTTCTATAAAATAAAACCACCACCATGCTCTTAAAGATATAAGTGAAGCACTAGAGCAAAATTTTCTAGCTCAAAAGATATAAGTGAAGCACATAGAGTATTCTAATAAATTCTGATTCATGTGTGTCTCTCCAAATGGTGTGTATAGCAAGGGTGATTGTGGTAAAATAAAAAGCAAAGACTCAAATCATACAAGACGCTCCAAGCAAAACACATATCATGTGGTGAATAAAAATATAGCCTCAAGTAAAGTTACCCATAGACAAAGACGAAACAGGGGATGCCTTCCGGGGCATACCCAAGCTTAGGCTTTTGGTTGTCCTTGAATTTTACCTTGGGGTGCCTTGGGCATCCTCAAGCTTAGGCTGTTGCCACTCCTTATTCCAAAATCCATCAAATCTTTACCCAAAACATGAAAAGTTCACAACACAAAACTCAACAGAAAATCTCATGAGTTTCGTTAGTATAAGAAAACAAGCCACCACTTCAAGGTACTGTAATGAACTCATTATTTATTATATTGGTGTTAAACATACTGTATTACAACTTCTCTATGGTTCATACCCCCCGATACTAGCCATAGATTCATCAAAATAAGCAAACAACACACGAAAAACAGAATCTGTCAAAAACAGAACAGTCTGTAGTAATCTGTAGGTTTCGAATACTTATGTAACCCCAAAAATTATGAAATAAATTGCTGGACGTGAGGAATTTGTGTATTAATCATATGCAAAAATAATCAACCTAATCTCACTCTCCAGTAAAAAAAATGGCAGCATGTCTCGTGAGCACTAAAGTTTCTGTTTTTTACAGCAAGATCGCAAAAACTTCCCCCAAGTCTTCCCAAAGGATCTACTTGGCACAAACACTAAATAAAAACATAAAACCACATATAAATAGAAGCTAGATGAATTATTTATTACTAAACATTTACAAAAAGCAAGAAACAAAAATAAAATTGGGTTGCCTCCCAACAAGCGCTATCGTTTAACGCCCCTAGCTAGGCATAAAAACAAGAATAGATATAAGTATTGTCATCTTTGGTATTCAATCCATAAGTGGCTCTCATAATAGATTCATAAGGTAATTTAATTTTCTTTCTAGGAAAGTGTTCCATGCCTTTCCTTAACGGAAATTGGAATCTAATGTTTCCTTCTTTCATATCAATAATTGCACCAATCGTTCTAAGGAAAGGTCTACCAAGATTAATAGGACATGAAGGATTGCAATCTATATCAAGAACAATGAAATCTACGGGCACATAATTCCTATTTGCAACAATAAGAACATCATTAATCCTTCCCATAGGTTTCTTAATAGTGGAATCCGCAAGATGCAATTTTAAAGAACAATCATCAAATTCACGGAAACCTAACACATCACACAAAGTTTTTGGAATCATGGAAACACTATCACCCAAATCACATAAAGTATAGCATTCATGATCTTTAATTTTAATTTAATAGTAGGTTACCACTCATCATAAAGTTTTCTAGGGATAGAGACTTCCAATTCAAGCTTTTCTTCATAAGATTTCATTAAAGCATCAACAATATGTTTGGTAAAAGCTTTATTTTGATCATAAGCATGAGGAAAATTTAGCACGGATTGCAACACGGAAATACAATTTATCAAATAGCAATTATCATAATTAAATTCCTTGAAATCCAAAATAGTGGGTTGATTGCTATATAAAGTTTTGACCTCTTCAATCCCACTTTTACCAATTTTTGCATCAAGATCTAAAAACTCTGAATCATTGGGACGCCTTTTAGCTAAAGTTGACTCATCTCCAGTCCCATCAGTATCAAATAATGTAATGCGAGGGATAAGAGTTTGTGATGGGTACTTGGTATATCTTGACTTGATGCAACCTCCCCGGCAACGGCGCTAGAAATCCTTCTTGCTACCTCTTGAGCATGCGTTGGTTTTCCCTTGAAGAGGAAAGGGTGATGCAATAAATTAGTGTAAGTATATCCCTCAGTTTTGAGAACCAAGGTATCAATCCAGTAGGAAGTAACACACAAGTCGCCTAGTACCTGCACAAACAAACAAGAACCTCGCAACCAACGCGATAAAGGGGTTGTCAATCCCTTCGCAGTCACTTACGAAAGTGAGATCTGATAGAGATAATAAGATAAATATTTTTGGTATTTTTGGTGTATAGATTGGAAAATAAAGATTGAAAAAAAACGGTGATAAAAATAGTAAATAGATAGGAAAATAATATGATGGGAGATAGACCCGGGGGCCATAGGTTTCACTAGTGGCTTCTCTGAAGATAGCAAATTCTATGGTGGGTGAACAAATTACTGTCGAGCAATTGATAGAAAAGCGCATAGTTATGAGAATATCTAGGCATGATCATGTATATAGGCATCACGTCCGCGACAAGTAGACCGAAATGATTCTGCATCTACTACTATTACTCCACACATCGACCGCTATCCTGCATCCATCTAGAGTATTAAGTTCATAAGAACATAGTAACGCATTAGGCAAGATGACATGATGTAGAGGGATAAACTCAAGCAATATGATATAAACCCCATCTTTTTATCCTCGATGGCAACAATACAATACGTGCCTTGCTGCCCCTGCTGTCACTGGGAAAGGACACCACAAGATTGAACCCAAAGCTAAGAACATCTCCCATTGCAAGAAAGATCAATCTAGTAGGCCAAACCAAACTGATAATTCGAAGAGACTTGCAAAGATATTTAAATCATGCATAAAAGATTTCAGAGAAAAATCAAACATTGTACATAGATAATCTTGATCATAAACTCACAATTCATCAGATCTCGACAAACACACCGCAAAAAGAATTACATCGAATAGATCTCCAACAGAATCAAGGAGAACTTTGTATTGAGATCCAAAGAGAGAGAAGCCGTCTAGCTAATAACTATGGACCTGAAGGTCTGTGGTAAACTACTCACACATCATCGGAGAGGCTATGGTGTTGATGTAGAAGCCCTTCGTGATTGATTCCCCCTCCGGCAGAGCGCCGGAAAAGGCCCCAAGATGGGATCTCACGGGTACAGAAGGTTGCGGCGGTGGAAATAGGGTTTCTTGGTGCTCCTGGATGTTTTTGGGGTATATGGGTATATATAGGAGGAAGAAGTACGTCGGTGGAGCTGCGAGGGGCCCACTAGGGTGGGGGCGCGCCTACCCCCCTGGGCGCGCCCTCTTGCCTCGTGGCCTCCTCTCTTATTTCTTGACGTCCACTCCAAGTCTCCTGGATCACGTTTGTTCCAAAAATAACTCTCCCGAAGGTTTGATTCCGTTTGATGTTCCTTTTTTGTGAAACACTGAAATAGGCAAAAAAAACAGCAATTTGCACTGGGCCTTTGGTTAATAGGTTAGTCCTAAAAATAATATAGAAAGGTATATTAATGCCCATTAAACATCCAAAACAGATAATATAATAGCATGGAACAATAAAAAATTATAGATACGTTGCAGACGTATCAGTGTGTGTGGAAATGTCATGTGTATAGTAGCCACCTATGTAATTATGCATGTAATAGTTTGGTGTGTGCAAATGCCATGGTTGTAGTAGCCACCTATGTAAGTGGATGTTTAATTTGGTTATGAAAGCATGTCCTTATAAGTGTGTGTGTGTGTGTCTCTCTCTCTCTCTCTCTCTCTATATATATATATATATATATATATATATATATATATGTTGTTGTTGTTCTGTATCCAATCCCATCACACAACACACACGTCTTATTAGCAGCAATCGTCTGTGTTATTATCGGTCTTCACACACATTTCTGATTACGGACATGTTTGCCGCGTATCACACACATCTTGTTAAGTTGAACCGTTTCTGGTCTCATGTCTCAACGCAAACAATTCATCCGAGTGAACCGCATGCCGTATATCGCACACACCTTGATCTAGCTGACCGTTTCTTTCGTGTTGCCTAATCACAAACAGTTCATCTGAGTGAACTGTATGCTGTATATTGCACACGCCTTCATCTGGCTACCCATTTCTTTTGTTCCTCCTCATCACAAACAGTTAATTGAACTAAACTGTATGCCATTCATCGCACACGCAACTAAAACCTGAATCATGTTTGATGCATCCGTCATCGCAAATGTTTTACACATTTCTGACGGTTTTCATACAGCACCGTTTACGATTATTGCATCGCATGTACTTTCTCGAAGGGTCTTTGATTGTAGTGTCGCGTTAGCAGCATCCTACAGTAGTGATATCATGTCGGGTTACCTGCTAGCTATAAATAGCCCACCCCCTCCACCATAAATTTGTGGCTGCTCAGAGTTAGTGCATGGCTTTTGTCGTTTGAGAGCAACCCACCTCTGAATCCTTTGATAGAGAAATCCTTGCGAGGACAAAGCCCAAAACACCCAGAGCCAAAGAGTGTTAGGCATCACTGAAGTCTTTATGTCCGTGTGACCTAAAGACTTGTTACACTTGAGGACTGTGCATACTCCAGTCGGTTAGGCGTCACGTTTTGAGGATCTAAGAGTCATTGTGGATCGCCAGTGAACGGAGTCTGTGAAGGTTTGGAAGTCTACCTTGAAGACTTACCAGAGTGATTGGGCGAGGACTATGTGTCCTTAGCTCAAGGGGAATAAGGTGAAGACGTGGTCTTCTAAGTTCAATCTCAGCCTCCCTAACCAAACATACAGTTGTCACAACAACTAGAACTGGTCTATCAAATCCTTGTCTTCATCAAGCTACTGGTTCTATTTCCCCACCTCCTTTACATTTCAGTTTGTCTTTGTGAAGTCATTGCTCGTTTGCCTGATCTGTTTGAATTCACTGTGCAAAGACTATTACCTGTTTGGCTTCATACTGTGTTCCATTCCGATCCGTACTACCTAGCTGCTATTAGTCTTCATGCTTTCGTTATATTGCTTACTTGACTATGGTCTGTCTAGAGTAGTTTATCTTCCGCTGCATATCATAAATGTTCCATTTGGTCGTTTGTCTTCAAAGACCTCATGGTTTGAAGACTTCCATAAAAATCGACTATTCACCCCCCTCTAGTTGATAACTAGCACTTTCAAGTAGGCCCAGCTGCAAGAACAAGATTCATTGCAGAAAGTGTTTGGGATGGGCTCACATTGCTCGGGACTACTGGTCTTTCGTAACTCATTCAAATCAGGGGATTCAATCTAATCAGCAGCAATCAAAGGCAGGACTTCCTAATGCTAATAAAGTAGTCAACTTGCCCTTGTTGACTGAATGGAGGCTAAAGGCGGGGACTACAGAGACAACTATTTTGGAGGGAGGGGATTGCGTTGAGATTTCCAAAATTAAAGGTTTCACCACAAAGGTGGTGGCCTCCACAGCTTCTCCTCCTCTTCATTCCGTACCTACCAACTCCCCTGCCCCTCCCCGCCCTGCTCACCCCCCCTGCTTCACCCTCTGCTCCAGATGGCGACGACGAAGATCCAATGGCGATGTTCCCCTTTGACCCAACCTCGTTCCTCCCCCAGGGCATCAAGCGATGAAGGTTGAAGGTCGTCCTGCTCAGGTGCGAGTTATCAGTTCTCATTTCCATGATGAGAATGATGATATAGGGATTGTTACTTTTGTGCCGATGCCAAATGGAGAAGTGTACTTTGCTAATGTTACATAAATCTTGCAAGGGTTTCTACATGGGAAAAGACCTGGTTTTAAGGAGATTAGTAAATGCCCTCTAGGCCAAGCATATGTCATGATGAAATCTGTTTTTATCTGGAAGCTCTGATTAGACAAAGCCTACATCAGTATGATGACATCCACATTGTTTTTGAGCCCCATGCATGATGAGGGTATGAATTGGAGAAGGTATCATTTGAATAGGAATGCTTGGCTGTTGTTGGTGCGTTTCCATCGGGATTTGAGGAATTTCACAGAGATAGCAAATGATGTTAAAAGCTTTGGTAAGTTAACCACTTGGGACTGAGAAAAAAGTACTAGACCTGCTATTATGGTCAAGGTCAGAGTTTAAGCTCTATCCCTCATTCCTGCAAGTATTATTCAAACCAAAGTTGATGGTTTCCTGGGGGAATGCTGGGTTGTTCCAGTAATTATTCTGCAACAGGAAATTCCTAGAGGTGGACCTAATGAGGAGGTTCCTTTTCCTCCCAATGAAAACCCTCACCCAGTTCCAAATGAACATCATCACCATCCAAACCAAGCACTTTTTGTTGGGCATGTTGCTGCTCATGCACCTGTTGAGAATGTAGAAGTTGATGTACATGATGATGATTGGCAAGATGGCCATTGGGCTCTTCCACCACAACCTGCTAAACTTGTGGATGTTGAATTACAGGAGGGAAAATTCCTGGAACAATAAGACCTCATGGAGCCCCTTAATTTGGAAAACCAGTAGATACCTCAGAAGGAAGGGCAGGGAAATATAAATATTCATAGTGATGTCACAATGCAGGAGAATAATTCCGAAGATGCTACAACAAATGAATCTGTTGGTGGCCCAGTTGGTGCCCCTATTCTGCAAGTAATTGGAGCTGCCATGTAGATGGGCCCTCTACAACCCAACCTAATTAGGGACCCCCTTGTGTTGAATGGGCCTGAAATGCAGATGGGCTCTGAGCCTGTGTTGGTAGCTCAAGATGCTTTGCTCATGCCTGTGTGTGAAATCGGTACAGATAGATCCCTGGATCTTACAATTTTTATCCCAGCTATAGTGGGCACAACTGAGGCTGATAGAGATCTCTTTCAGTTTGATATGATCGCTATGGAGGGGATTAAATTCTCCAAGATTGACTCAGTTGTTGTTCCAGCTTCCAAGGTTGTTGTTCCTGCCTCAGCAGTCATAGTCTCTGATAATGATATCCCATGCTCTGCATCCCCAACTGGTCTGGAGTTTACTAAACCTTCTAATGAAGAGAACACATCAGTAGATATGAATAAGGGGAAGGAGCAGATCTTGCCTTTGGTTCAAGAGGATTTTTATATCAAGCCTCCTGGTCTACAGCTGAAGATCCCTAGTTTGGAATGCAGTGGATTGGCGGAGATGGATGAGGCTGAAAAGGAACTGATTTTGCTTGCAGATGCAGACAGAGAACTGAATAATAAAATGAAGGGCACTTCTGACAATGGTCTGGCAGGTTTGGCAGATGTTTCTACTCATTCCCCCACACTCTCTACATCTACTTCTGTATCTGCTCCACCTGGTTTTGAGGGAAAAAAAAGGGAAAGTACTCCAATACAAGCACTGCTAATTCAATTGAAATAGCTGAACCTATTTTCCAACTTCTGGTTACAGGGGATAAGACATTGCTAAATATCATATAGATGAAGCTTAGACAGAATGGGGGGCAACGCGATTGACCTTACCTTTTCTTGTCTCTTGCAATTCTACGTCGTGGCCTAGAAACAACACAATGAAACAGGTTGCCAGCATGACATTATATTGGACTAACAAAAATAAATCCAAACAAACCAATAAAAGAATGCACGACAAACAAATGGCAATAAAGTAGGCGCGGGATCGACCGCTTGCACAAAAACTAAATCAAACGGTGGCAAATTTAGATTAGACCTCGTTTTGTATAAAAAATATTCATGAATTTAGAAGATGTCAACAACAACAACAACAACAACAACAACAACAACAA
>NC_057797.1:229554936-229586591 GCF_018294505.1 Triticum aestivum | reverse complement strand
TAATAATAATAATAATAATAATAATAATGATGTGTGACGCCCAGATAATTAAGCTACAGTAACTCCATGCTAAAGATGCCAAGTCAGCATGCTTACTAAGCTAATTGCCCTTTGATTGAAAATGAATTCAAATTCAAAATTAAATTGCAAGTCAAAGTTATACTTTTCAAAAAATGCAAATAAAATAGTTAAGGCCTTTCGAAAATAATCTAAAACCATGTTGATAGTTCCACAATATTACAAAGTATTTATGAGACAAGTTTCTTATGTAACAAATTTATTTGGATCTAAAACAAATCAAAACAGAAAGTTTAGAAGAAAAGAAAATGATAGACACTTAGGCCTACTACTACAGGAGGAGGCCCAACCCACGTCCACGTCTCCTGCTACCTCTCGCTACAGTGGGAGCAGGGGGATCGGGCAGCCATCCACGCCTCCCTGGCCGCCGTGTCGAGCATCCAGTACCTCCACGAGGAGGATAAGGTCACCCCGACCCAGTAGATGAAAACCCTAGCCCCAAATCCCTCTGCATCTCTCTCTTTCGATTCGGAAGTTCGCCCGAGAGCTACTCGTCATGGACATCATCGTCGTCGCGGCCACCGACTCCCCCGGCGCCTGAAAAGTTGTCCAGGAGTTGCACCATGGACGTCTCCTTCGGCTACTTCTACCGGTTCGAGCGGGGAAGCACTGCATCGCCGGGATCGACGCGTCTTCCTCGCCTACAGGCGCCGCTGCCCCGCGCCCGATCTACCTCACGAAGCTCCTCTGCCCTGCGGGATGCGTCCTCGGCCTTCCCCTATGAGCTCCACCCCCATTCCCCTCGATCCCCCTCTATTCGTTGCTCTATTGCGCCGCCCAAGTTTCGGCCGATGGCCACGGTCACCGCACCATGTTACGCTCATCGCGCCCTGCATCCTGGCCGCCTAGTGCGCGCCCTGGCCGTGCCGACACGCCCTATGTCCGCAGCACAGGCCACTCGGCCCGTGCCCTAATCGGCGCCCGACCGTGCTCGCGCGTGGCCGCGCCCGTCCGCTGCCGCGCTGCTGCTTCCGGCCACCGCTGCCGCTGCTCTGTTTTAGCTGATGTCGCTGCCTTGTTCTGTTACTTGCAGCAGGGCTGCTCTGCTTGCCACTACGTGCACTCCTGCTTGTTGCGGCCTACTGCGTTGCTGCTTGCCTCGCGCCCATGGCTTCTACTGCCGCCGGCTGCTGTTGTTGGAGCTGGCCATGGCGCTGTGTGTGTGGCCGTGAGATGTGCGTGTGTGTGCTATGTGTGTGTGCGTGAGTGTGCGTTCTATGTGTGTGTGGCCGTGAGATGTGCGTTTGTGTGCTATGTGTGTGTGTGCGTGAGTGTGTGTTATGTGTGTGTGGCCGTGAGATGTGCATGTGTGAGTGTGTGCTATGTATGTGTGCGTGAGTGTGTGTTCTGTGTGTGTGTGGCCGGCTCAAATAGTAGACTAGTTTAGGGACTAATTTAGTTAGTTAGTCTAATTAGTAGTACTAGTTGATTAGTCCATTAGTAGATGACATGTGGATCCCCTGATAGTTTACAGAAAAATAAATTTTAAGAAAAGCCTAAGTCAATGACATGTGGCCCCTACACTGTTCATATGTTGACTTGTCAATATTTGACTGGGTCAACCCAACCCCACTCGCACACACTATGGCTAGAATAGCACTAGGTGACAAAAGTATTTTGTTGTTTTATTTTCAAATTAAAAGAATTCTGTAACTCGGAAAATCAATGAAAACTTTGCAAATTAATATAAAATGAATCGTACCTCGGATGATAATACTTTATACATGAAAGTTGCTCAGAACGACGAGACGATCTCGAATACGCAGTCCGTTCGTCCGTCACATGTCCCTAGCATAGCATACACGCGACTTTCCCCCTTTGAATCATCTGTCCGAAAACGCGAAACACCGGGGATATTTTCCCGGATGTTTCCCCCCTTCACCGGTATCACCTCATACCGCGTTAGGTCACCTCTAGCACCACGTATTGCCATGTGATGCTCTGTGATGCTTTCATTGCTCTGTTATTTATTGTGTTCCCCTCCGTTACTTCTTTCTGGTACACCCCAAGACCCGTGTCAGTACCCCTGTGATCGACTACATCGACGACGAACCCTTCTTGCCAGAGCAACCAGGCAAGCCCCCCTTTGATCACCAGATATCGCCTATTCTTCTCTCTACTGCTTGCATTAGAGTAGTGTAGCATGTTACTGCTTTCCGTTATCCTATCCTGATGCATAGCCTGTCCTTGCTACTACTGTTGTTACCTTTACCTGCAATCCTAAATGCTTAGTATAGGATGCTAGTGTTCCATCAGTGGCCCTACACTCTTGTCCATCTGCCATGCTATACTACTGGGCCGTGATCACTTCGGGAGGTGATCACGGGCATATGATATACACTTACACTGTTACATTACTTATGATACTGTTCGGAGATGGGGGCTGAAGGGGCAGGTGGCTCCATCCTGGTAGAGGTGGGCCTAGGTTCCTGACGGCCCCCGACTGTTACTTTGAGGCGGAGTGACAGGGCAGGTTGAGACCACCTAGGAGAGAGGTGGGCCAGGCCCTGGTCAGCGTTCGCGGATACTTAACACATTTAACGAGATCTTGGTATTTGATCTGAGTCTGGCCACTGGCCTATACGCACTAACCATCTACACGGGGACAGTTATGGGCACTCGACGTCGTGGTATCAGCCGAAGCCTTCGTGACGTCAGCGACTGAGCGGCGCGCGCCGGGTTGGACTGGAACGCCTGCTCTTGTATAAGGGAGGCCAGGTCTGCTCACCAGCCGCGTACGCAACATGCAGGTGTGCAATGGGCGATGGGCCCAGACCCCTGCGCCATATGATTTAGACCGGCGTGCTGACCTCTTTGTTGTGCCTAGGTAGGGCTGCAACGTGTTGATCTTCTGAGGCCGGGCATGACCCAGAAAAGTGTGTCCGGCCAAATGGGATCGAGCGTGTTGGGTTATGTGGTGCACCCCTGCAGGGAAGTTAATCTATTCGAATAGTCGTGATCTTCGGTAACAGGATGACTTGGAGTTGTACCTTGACCTTATGACAACTAGAACCGGATACTTAATAAAACACACCATTCCAAGTGCCAGATACAACTGGTGATCGCTCTCTCACAAGGCGACGAGGGGAGGATCATCGGTTAGGATTATGCTACACGATGCTACTTGGTGAACTTACCATCTACTCTCTTCTCCTGCTGCAAGATGGAGGTTACCAGAAGCGTAGTCTTTGAAAGTACTAGCTATCCCCCTCTTATTCCGGCATTCTGCAGTTCAGTCCACATATGATACCCTTAATCCATTTGATACCAATGCATACATATGTAGTGTAGCTCATTGCTTGCGAGTACTTTGGATGAGTACTCATGGTTGCTTTGCTCCCTCTTTTCCCCCTTTCTATACCCGATTGCTGCGACCAGACATTGGAGCCCAGGAGCCAGACGCCATTGTCGATGACGACTACTACTACTTGGGAGGCGCCTACTACTACGTGCAGCCCGCTGACGACGACCAGGAGTAGTTTAGGAGGATCCCAGGCAGGATGCCTGCGCCTCTTAAGGCAATCTTGTTTAACTTATGTCTGTACTCAGATATTGTTGCTTCCACTGACTAGTCTATGATCGAGCTCTTGTATTCGAGCCCTCGAGGCCCCTGATCTTGATGCTTGTATGACTTATTTTATTTGTAGAGTTGTGTTGTGATATCTTCCCGTGAGTCCCTGATCTTGATCGTACACGTTTGCGTGTATGATTAGTGTATGATTAAATCGGGGGCGTCACAAGTTGGTATCAGAGCTGACTTCCTGTAGGAATCCCCCTTCCACACTCCTTGGCCGAAGTTGAGTCTAGACATTGCAAAACTTTTTACTAACATGGATGCGTGTCTTACGGGACCACGTCGCCATTTTGGTGATGTTAGGATCTTTTACTCCTCGATCTTTACTCTGGGACTCTAAACTCTCTTCTACTCGGGTTAAATGAATTTTGCTAAATCTAACATTAGGATCTCGTAATCACTTTCACCCAGAGAGCCCCTTCATTCCAGATGATGGTCTGCTTCTTCACCAGAAGATTCCAAAGATACTCTCCGTTATTCTTTTGAGACCTTGTGCCACCACTTTTGCTATTCCTAACCACCGCTAAATCCTTATGGATAACTGCTTACACTTGTCGTTCTTACCTTTGTTCCCAGTTGCCCCTGTTATTACTTGATACCCTGAAAATTCCTTCGATAATTCGAGAATCCTTTGTGCCCACCGCTTTGCAGCTCTTTGCCGCAGAAATACTACAACGAATAATTCCTCACACTTATTGAGGATTCGTTCTTCCCCAGTTGTTTATGTGTTTCACTAAGGTCTTCGAAATAATATTCGATCTTCCGAAAATCCTTAGCACTTATTTCTCTTGAAATTCTTGCTTGCTTGCATTATGGTTAAGCCCATAAGTATAGTAATCTTATAGGAAGCCTTTGTCACTATCATTTTGAGTCCATTGATTTAATATGTTGTGAATGCTCGCAATCCTCAATCAGATCATAGAATTCATCCTTTCGGCTCAGACATCATTTTAAACGTGAGCTGAATCTCGACCAATCAAATTGTTGTCGATTTTACCCCTAAGCTTACTCAACTTATCCATCCTTAATCAGAGCATTTTCTTCTGATCCTTTGATTTGGAAATCATAATTCCTTTACATGGGAGCTTTGAATTAGCCAGTTGCTTCTATAATCCAATGCATTCGCATTGCTTCTTCATCTAGTTGAGTGTCGATACTCACATTAGCTTCGCTATGGACCGTCAGATCCTTTGTTGAAATATCATCCAACAATGTCCTTCGTATACAAAAACCTTGAGGAGTTCTTTCCCTGATATATAATGCCTTTGGCAATTTGTATCCTATGCTTTGATAACCATACTCTACTTTCGAGCTTGTACTATTTACTCTGAAGTTTGAGGTATGTGTTCATAAGATGCCCCGATGGGTTAAACCTATGCCTTCCTTACTCTGTGTGAACCTAAAAGATTTCACGGGTCATACTTATCTGGTATTGCACCAGCTAAAACTTACAACAACTAATGTCATTTTCAAAAGGCGAGAGGTGAATGGAAGGTTATACATTGAAGAAGTGGGAGTCGACCTTCAACTTTGTGTTCATGCCCATGGACACGATGTAGATCCTACCATAGAAGCTTCTTGCAATAATAACTGTTTCGATGATATAATATCATTTGGTATCTGCAAATTGATCCTACGAAATCGTGGTTCCGACGATATTTTCTCCTTGATCCCATTTCTCGGACAAGTTAAAGCACTTGGCTTTTGCAAGTCAATACACCAGTCCAACCTCTACTTTGATCTACCGTCGAGTATTACCCTCTGGTATCTCGAGAATATCTAAGAACCGTGTTGCATCTTATGAGTTCTTCGTCAAGTGCTACATTCTCACCGATTCCAATTTTTCACGGGCTCTGAGTTATTAAACACTCAAAGACACTGATAACTGACTCAAGTCCGCACCGTGATTAAACAAATCTTGGTAACCTTCATTAATTACGAGTTTGAAATCGATCATGTCATTCCTAGCCTGGTTGGCTATATCCTTGTCATGCCAATTTTAACTGTGCTACCTGGTCCTTCTTCCCGGAGCAAAAATTTCGACGGTGAGCTAATTTTACGTCGATCTTCCTTGTCATATCAATTGTCCTTGAACAACAAGCTTGATTTCGAGTTTGTCTCGTACCCATGGTTTCAAGGACTTTTTGCTTCATCATTCCGTTGACTTGATGTCATCGCCGATCGGTTACATCTTCTTGAAACCCCTCGACAAGTGTGTCGTGATCATCATCAACATTTTGACCCCTTCCAAGATATCAATTGAATTCATGATGAGAAGTACCATCCTTTCCCTCGATGATTTGTGTTACCATCGACCACTTTATTGCCTTCCGTTCAAACACAAACTTATTCATGTTTTGTGTTTTACCTTGAGTTCCTTGCTATCCAGCAACTATTCTTTTTACCTTGGAGTATTACTTTCTTTTATGTCCAGAATTTGGCGAGAATTTCACCACCTCTTAAGAATTCTTGATATAGTAATACTTCTCGCCATCTCCATTCATACCTTGGTCCCCGTGTTGTTTCGAACTGGGGTACCAACAAGTGAACAGTGCTGCTTGGATTCTGAACTTCTAGCAACCCTATTGCTTTGAAGTTGATGGTCGGTAGTTCGTTCTTAGACTATTGGTTGTTGAACCACCATTCTAACGTTGATCATGCTACCTAAGCCCATCTTTTGTGTGCACCTTTCAACCAATGTTAATTATGTGTGTTTTTCTTGAGCATACCTCATTATATCATTTGATGTGACAAATGTTATCTCCTTGTTCACATAATTGTGGAAATCCATCTTTTGGAAATCTCGATGAATTATGGCTGAGTTCATCAGCCACCTCCTCATTCTCTCCTTGGTTTAAGGATGTTTCAGAACTCGTTTCCATAATTTATTTCCCGAGAATCTTACAATGTCATCTCGTCAATTTGTTTTGCACCTTTTCTTCCCAGGCATCCTGAGTCTGAGGTATCCTGACACCAATCGGATCTGAACCTCGGTCAGATATGATGGTTGGAACATATTTTCCAAGAGTCATAACATTGGTCCTTATATGACCCGGTAAGTTGATGTCATGCCTAGCACACCTGACCGGAGGACCTGTTGTTATAGTTTCGTTTTTAACAAGGTTAACCATTCTTCCATGAGGAAATTGTAAGACTTATTCTACAAGTTGGTCCTGATAAATCCTTCGTGTATCCAAAGTCTGACCTTTGCTTAAAGACCATGTTAATGCTATCTCGAAGCATGTCTGTGGTACTTCGATTTTCGATAAAAACATTTGAAGCACAATGCTAAATTTTCCTGCTCAATTATCCAAAAATTGTTGTATGGGAAATGTCATAAAAGTTTTCTCCCCTACCTAAAGAGTTTTCTACATTATATCCTGTCATGGATATCATGCTCTGCTTATCCTTGGAAAGAATATACCCTTGAAATATGTGTTTAAACACATTTTCCTTTCCACTGTTCTGTTTAATCTGATAATCACATTTTCCTTTCCATTGTTTTGTTTAACCTTCTTGAGGTTTATATGATCCAAGCAGTAATAAGTCACTGCTTTTGTAAGCACCTCAGTGTGCAACTCTGTCAGTAAGAACCTGTTACTATTGTTGATGAAATCCCGGTATCCACCGATGGACGAGAACTTTGCCTATTGGTCCGCCTCGTTCAACGAGCAGGAAAATGGTTCTCTTTATCCCTCACCCTTGGTACCGACGTTGTTGCTGACATAACTGACAGGCTACCCTCTGACATGCCTTGCCATCATGACCGTGCAAGATGTCACCGCACTTCCTACTTTGAACCCACATGGTGGGCCCATAACCCATAGTTCCATAGGTTCGAAACCTGACTCCTGTACACCCCTATTCCCAAGGTTATTCCTCGCATGTGGCCTCGTATGTAATTCATGAGCCACCTTTCGAGGGATCATCAGTTATGGTATCCAACACAATACGTATCCCCGTTGCTTTGAACCCTTTCACGCCCTGTTTCAGGCAACGAACGATTGCCTACTCGCTTGAAAAATTTTATGGTACCTTTCTTACTTAGCTCTCGGTGTTTTCTTAAGTTTCAGTTCAAGAGTTACTTTCCGCCACCTTCCCGATGTAATCGACCAGATAGTCAACCTTGCAGAGGTCCGTTCTTCCGAAGTTACCCCTGGTCCTTTCATAAGTACGATGAAATTTCCGAATAAAGGATGATGACATGAAGCAGAGAAATGAAGACATCAATGCTATGGATCAACCTCTTCGAGAAGGGCAACCTAGGACGAGAAGACTCGTTAGAATTTCGTAACCAAATATTTTCCCCATTAGTCCCCCTCTTAAATCTCGGGACGAGATTTCTTGTAGTGGAGGAGAATTGTGACGCCCAGATAATTAAGCTACAGTAACTCCACGCTAAAGATGCCAAGTCAGCATGCTTACTAAGC
This sequence comes from Triticum aestivum, assembly GCF_018294505.1. Lineage (NCBI taxonomy): Eukaryota > Viridiplantae > Streptophyta > Magnoliopsida > Poales > Poaceae > Triticum > Triticum aestivum. The sequence goes on along the minus strand of NC_057797.1, from coordinate 229,578,509 downwards.
TAATTACCCTTTGATTGAAAACGAATTCAAATTCAAAATTAAATTGCAAGTCAAAGTTATACTTTTCAAGAAATGCAAACAAAATAGTTAAGGCCTTTCGAAAATAATCTAAAACCCTGTGGATAGTTCCACAATATTACAAAGTATTTATGAGACAAGTTTCTTATGTAACAAATTTATTTGGATCTAAAACAAATCAAAACAGAAAGTTTAAAAGTAAAGAAAATGAAGAAAATGCTAGACACTTAGGCCTACTACTACAGGAGGAGGCCCAACCCATGTCCACGTCTCCTGCTACCTCTCGCTATAGTGGGAGCAGGGGGATCGGGCGGCCATCCACGCCTCCCTGGCCGCCATGTCGAGCATCCAGTACCTCCATTGGGAGGATAAGGTCACCCCGACCCAGTAGACGAAAACTCTAGCCCCAAATCCCTCTGCCCCTCTCTCTTTCGATTTGGAAGTTCGCCCAAGAGCTACTCGTCATGGACATCGTCGTCGTCGCGGCCACCGACTCCCCCAATGCCTGAAAAGTTGTCCAGGAGTTGCACCATGGACATCTCCTTCGGCTACTTCTACCGGTTCGAGCGGGGAAGCACTGCATCACCGGGATCGACGTGTCTTCCTCGCCTACAGGCGCCGCTGCCCCCGCGTCCTCGGCCTTCCCCTGTGAGCTCCACCCCCATTCCCCTCGATCCCCCCTCTGTTCGTTGCTCTATTGCACCGCCCAAGTTCCGGCCGATGGCCACGGTCACCGCGACCACGTTACGCTCACCGTGCCCGCACCCTGCATCCTGGCCGCCTAGTGCGCCCCCTGGCCGTGCCAACACGCCCTATGTCCACAGCACAGGCCACTCGGCCCGCGCCCTGACCGGCGCCCGACCGTGCTCACGCATGGCCGCGCTCGTCCGCTGCCGCGCTGCTACTTCCGGCAGCCGCTGCCGCTGCTTTGTTTTAGCTGATGTCGCTGCCTTGTTCTGTTACTTGCAGCGGGGTGGCTCTGCTTGCCACTGCGTGCACTCCTGCTTGCTGCGGCCTACTGCGTTGCTGCTTGCCTCGCGCCCATGGCTGCTACTGCCGCCGGCTGCTGTTGTTGGAGCTGGCCATGGCGCTGTGTGTGTGGCCGTGAGATGTGCGTGTGTGTGCTATGTGTGTGTGCGTGAGTGTGTGTTCTGTGTGTGTGTGGCCGTGAGATGTGCGTGTGTGCTATGTGTGTGTGCGTGAGTGTGTGTTATGTGTGTGTGGCCATGAGATGTGCGTGTGTGTGCTATGTCTGTGTGCGTGAGTGTGTGTTCTGTGTGTGTGTGTGTGGCCAGCTCAAATAGTAGACTAGTTTAGGGAGTAATTTAGTTAGTTAGTCTAGTCCATTAGTAGATGACATGTGGACCCCCTGGTAGTTTACAGAAAAACAAATTTTAAGAAAAGCCTAAGTCAATGACATGTGCCCCCTACACTGTTCATATGTTGACTTGTCAATATTTGACTGGGTCAACCCAACCCCACTGGCATACACTATGGCTAGAATAGCACAAGGTGACAAAAGTATTTTTGTTGTTTTATTTTCAAAGTAAAAGAATTCTGTAACTCGGGAAATCAATGAAAAATTTGCAAATTAATATAAAATAAACCGTACCTCGGATGAAAATACTTTATACATGAAAGTTGCTCAGAACGACGAGACGATCTCGAATACGCAGTCCGTTCGTCCGTCACACGTCCCTAGCATAGCGTACACGCGACTTCCCCCCTTCGAATCATCTGTCCAAAAACGCGAAACATCGGGGATATTTTCCCGGATGTTTCCCCCCTTCACCGGTATCACCTCATACCGCGTTAGGTCACGTCTAGCACCGCGTATTGCCATGTTATGCTCTGTGATGCTTTGACTGCTCTGTTATTTATTGTGTTCCCCTCCGTTACTTCTTTCTAGTAGACCCCGAGACCGCTGTCAGTACCCCTGTGATCGACTACATCGACGACGAACCCTTCTTGCCAGATCAACCAGGCAAGCCCCCCCCCTTTGATCAACAGATATCGCCAATTCTTCTCTCTACTGCTTGCATTAGAGTAGTGTAGCATGTTACTGCTTTCCGTTATCCTATCCTGATGCATAGCCTGTCCTTGCTACTACTGTTGTTACCTTCACCTGCAATCCTAAATGCTTAGTATAGGATGCTAGTGTTCCATCAGTGGCCCTACACTCTTGTCCGTCTGCCATGCTATACTACTGGGCCGTGATCACTTCGGGAGGTGATCACGGGCATATGATATATACTTATACTGTTACATTACTTATGATACTGTTCGAAGATGGGGGCTGAAGGGGCAGGTGGCTCCATCCCAGTAGAGGTGGGCCAGGGTTCCCGACAACCCCCGACTGTTACTTTGAGGCGGAGCAACAGGGCAGGTTGAGACCACCTAGGAGAGAGGTGGGCCAGGCCCTAGTCGGCGTTCGCGGATACTTAACACGTTTAACGAGATCTTGGTATTTGATCTAAGTCTGGCCACTGGCCTATACGCACTAACCATCTACGCGGGGACAGTTATGGGCACTCGACGTCGTGGTATCAGCCGAAGCCTTCGTGATGTTAGCGACTGAGTGGCGCGCGCCGGGTTGGACTGGAACGCTCGCTCTTGGATAAGGGAGGACAGGTCTGCTCACCGGCCGCGTACGCAACGTGCAAGTGTGCAATGGGCGATGGGCCCAAACCCCTGTGACATAGGATTTAGACCCGTGTGCTGACCTCTCTGTTGTGCCTAGGTAGGGCTGCGACGTGTTGATCTTCTGAGGCCGGGCATGACCCAGAAAAGTGTGTCTGACCAAATGGGATCGAGCGTCTTGGGTTATGTGGTGCACCCCTGCAGGGAAGTTAATCTATTCGAATAGCCGTGATCTTCGGTAACAGGACGACTTGGATTTGTACCTTGACCTTATGACAACTAGAACCAGATACTTAATAAAACACACCATTCCAAGTGCCAGATACAACCGGTGATCGCTCTCTCACAGGGCGACGAGGGGAGGATCATCGGTTAGGATTATGCTACATGATGCTACTTGGTGAACTTACCATCTACTCTCTTCTCCTGCTGCAAGATGGAGGTTACCAGAAGCGTAGTCTTCGAAAGTACTAGCTATCCCCCTCTTATTACGGCATTCTGCAGTTCATTCCACATATGATACCCTTAATCCATTTGATACCAATGCATACATATGTAGTGTAGCTCATTGCTTGCGAGTACTTTGGATGAGTACTCACGGTTGCTTTGCTCCCTCTTTTCCCCCTTTCTATACTCGATTGCTGCGACTAGACGTTGGAGCCCAGGAGCCAGACGCCATTGTCGATGACGACTACTACTACTCAGGAGGCGCCTACTACTACGTGCAGCCCGCTGACGACGACCAGGAGTAGTTTAGGAGGATCGCAGGCAGGAGGCCTGCGCCTCTTTCGATCTGTATCCCAGTTTGTGCTAGCCTTCTTAAGGCAATCTTGTTTAACTTATGTCTGTACTCAGATATTGTTGCTTCCGCTGACTCGTCTATGATCGAGGTCTTGTATTCGAGCCCTCGAGGCCCCTGGCTTGTAATATGATGCTTGTATGACTTATTTTATTTGTAGAGTTGTGTTGTGATATCTTCCCGTGAGTCCCTGATCTTGATCGTACACGTTTGCTTGTATGATTAGTGTATGATTGAATCGGGGGCGTCACATGATGATAAATAGAAAATGAAATAGAAAGGATGAAATAAAATAAGAAGACAAAAAATAGAAAAGTAAGGAAAAACTAGATGGCGAAAATAAAGAAAAGAAAGAAAAATAATAAAAAATAAGGTGGTTTATAAGTGTTTTCCTATAAAAGACAAGAATCAAAAATAATTAATTCTTTTCTTTTATGAGAAACAATTAATTAGTACTTCTCTCTCTCTAGTTACTCTCCAAGTAAATAAAAACAAACGAATACTATAGCCCAACAGGGACAGAAAAACACCAGTAAAAAAAGGAATATGTTCCACCCTAAATGATGAGGACATCATTATCATTGTTACACCCACAGCTCCTACTGCTACATATACTGGACGAATTACTAGAGCTCGCTCATGCCAATTAAATTATTAGGTACTTCAGTTTCTTGGTAATGATTCTAATGTTCATGAGAATATGATGCTGCCTAAATTGGATATATTTGTTTTGCTTACAAATGAAGGGCAAGCATGGGGATGATGGCATGCGCAAGGGGAACAAGAACGGAGTTGCAAGTGATGATTTCAGGACTTTGAAGCCACCATAAGGAGTGCATGAAGGCTTGGATGAAATATACAAGAGGCCACTTCATAAATTTCGTCCAGAGGCTATTCTAGGTGGTGCGTCACCTTATTATTGGGCCAAGCCAATGTAATTTCAAAATACTCAAGTATAGGCTGTTTTTAGAGTCCGTATGTGTGGGGAAATAAGAGTTAGGGTTGGCTTCAGACCCCTCCTCCAAGGGCCACGAAATTCCCCCCTCTTCCTAAATATATACAGCCCTTAGGGTGTCGTTTAGACTTTGGGTTTTGTTTAGATTAAAAGTTTGTCATAGCTACAACTTTGCGTACTTCGTTTGTGTTCAACAACCAGACAAAGGCGTCACCGAACCCCACTTTCATTAATAAAACTTTCCTCTTATATTCGCAAAATCACGATTGCAACCTTAGTTTCTTGCTTGTTCTTCGTTTGCTCGCAGGAAACAGACCTTCATGGTCAGGTTGATCGTGCTCCGGCATGGTCAATAACCCTCGGAAGTTGGTTTAGCGATTGCTAAGGCGCGACGTCTCGCACATTCTAGTCGGATCGTCAAGGTCGACTCCCACATAAAACGATAGCCTCCATCTCATTGAAACATCGGGACACCTTCACCTCTATCAAGTGGTATCAGATTTCCAGGTTGCTCGGTGAGATTTTACAGTTTTTCGTAATTTAGATCGAGTTTGTTCTTCATACCTATAGTCCATGAAAAAGCCAAGAAAAAAATTTAGGATTATTTATTCCTATCCGAACCAGTCTGAGACTTTGCATAGTCTTTTCAGTATTTTGCTTTGTTGAATTTGCGGTTGCATTGTGATGTCAACTTGGTGGTCTTAGCGTCTAGTCTTTTTGAGTTTCGAGTTCTGGTTATAAGTTATCACACCGCCACCGCACCATCATCATCGCCCCTGCCATCTACCACCACCGCTTATCCACCACCGCTCTGAATCTGCATTCATATACCACCACCAATCCGTATCCATATACCACAACTGATTTGTATCCATATACCACCACCACTGCCATATACCACCATCGCTGCCATATCTTACCACCATATATCCACCACCAATCTGAGTTCCTTTCATATTAGGTTTGTTTTGGAGATCCATCTAATATCCGATTCGTGTTTCCTTGCCTGAGTAGGTTTCGAAAAAACAAGAGTCTGGAGACCCCCGGGCAATTTTTAGGCCAAAATTTCGGCGACCGAAAATATTTTTTCCCTATCCTATTTTTAGGCTTTTCTGAGTCTCTTGAGACACTCGCCATCATAGTGATTTTATGTCGCACTTTTTCGTCGTCGCTGCCCTGATTTCCAAAAAAAATTGTCTAAAAAATTTCATGCCATCCTGTCATTTTGACCTGGGAAGAGTTTTGACACACTCGCCATTATAGTGATTTTTTGCAAAAAAAAGAGGAGCGCAAAAAAAGAGCGCCAAAAAAACAGAGCGATTTTTTCCCAGAGTGTGCTTTTCCCTTGTTTACGTGCAGGGACGTGATTTTGTTAGTGTTCTAGGCTCGCGTCTCTAGCAAGGTCTAGGCTAGGACCAGCATAGTACCGTCGTTGAGCGTTTATTCAACTTTGCATCTCTGAATTGATTGTTGCTAATCTTTTTGCTACCATATTATAAGCCTTCCTAGCTCCACATAACTCTACGTCGTGTGTTTGACTCTCCCTGATAATCGCTATATCCAAGCTTTGAGAGTTTTGACTACAACGGTTGCCGATCACTACCTACTGCTGGGTAAGAACTTGTAAGAATTTGAGATTTGCTTGATGGATTTATGACACCCACCACCACCACTTGTTAGTAGTCTGTAGGATCATATTCTTGTGTGTTTCTATTGCTGCTAACCATGGCAGGATCACAAGCTGATGAAATTGACTGGGAAAACTTGATGAACAAGGAGCTTCATGATAAGTTTCAGCAAATGATGAGTGGACAGGTGCAAGATGTGCTAAACAGATTTGAAGAGGCCATGGAGAAGATAGATGGCATGGAGAAGACGTTCGAAACAAGTTTACTGAATATCTTTCGCGTTTTCCACCACCACCGCCGTCTGCACCTGTCGCACCTCTACAACAACAACAACAACAACAACAACAACAACAACAACAACAACAACAACAACGTCGCCATCCAAATCAAGTGGGACGAGCACTGCGCATTCCCATTGAGCCTGGTCAAAATTCTGGTGCCGCTGTTGATGCTTCTGTAGCTCCTGCTGCTACTGCAGACGTGGAGGACCATTACGAGGATGAGGTTGATCAATATCAGAACTACGTGCAACCACCAGCACCACCACCACCAGGTCGTCCTCATGCATATCATCGCAACGGTAGGGCTGCACCACCACCTGAGGTACGAGATCATGACCATCTTCCTAAACTGAAATTGAATATTCCACCATTTGAGGGTAGATATGTTCCTGATATATATCTTACTTGGGAGTTAGAAACTGAACAACATTTTACATGTTTACAGTATCCCGAGGAGAGACGTGTTCGTGCTGCTGTTTGTGCTTTCACTAGTTTTGCATGTGTTTGGTGGTCTGAACATTGTAGATTATATCCTATTCCAGCTACCTGGGTTGCTTTGAAAAATGCTATGCATACTCGTTGGGTTCCACCATATTATGAACGTGAATTGCTTCAAAAATTGCAGCGTTTGAGACAAGGAAAAATTCTGTAGAAGCATATTATCAGGAATTACAAACTGGTATGATAAGATGTGGTATTGTTGAGGATAATGAAGCTATGCTTGCACATTTTATGGGTGGATTAAGTAAAGAGATTCAGACCATTCTAGAGTATAAGGAATATGATAATATCACTCATTTATTCCATCTTGCTTGCAAAGCTAAACATGAAGTGCAGGATCGACATGCATTGGCGCGAACTAACTTTTCTGTAGGTCGACCTTCATCATGGACACTGCGTGCATCCTCTACTTCCACACGTTCTGCTGCACTGGCACCTCCGTCAGCTGCCACCGCCAACCATGTTCAAGAAAGGAGGCACAACCATCACTGTCTGCCAAGAGCACACCTTCTGGGCCTGCAGAGAGCTCTTCTTCATCCATGGCATCAACAGGGCAAACACATGATATTATTTGTCGTCGTTGCAAGGGTGGAGGTCATTATGCGAGACAATGCCCGTCCAAGCGTGTGATGATTGTTACTAAGGATGATGGGTATGAATCCACTAGTGACTATGATGAGGAGACTTTGGCTCTTATTACAAGTGAAGAACACGGTGGAGATGATTCTGATCATGAGACGCAACACATGGCTGCTGAAGATGCTGACAGGTATGAATATTTAGTTGCTCAACGTGTTTTCAGTGTGCAGGTTACACAAACTGAGAAAAATCTGAGGCATAATTTGTTCCATACAAAGGGAGTTGTGAATGAACGTTCTATTCGCATCATCGTAGATGGCGGGAGCTGCAACAACTTGGCTAGCATGGAGATGGTGGATAAGCTATCTCTCACCACAAGACCACATCCACATCCTTACTACATCCAATGTTCAACAACAACGGCAAGGTTAAGGTAACACGTATTGTTCGTGTGCATTTTAGTATATCTACATATGCTGATTATGTTTGTGATGTGGTACCTATGCAAGCAGGTTCCTTATTACTTCGTAGACCATGGCGATTTGATAAAAATTCTATACACCATGGTAGAAACAATCAGTATACTCTTGTTCATAAGGATAAAAATATTACTTTGCTTCTTATGACTCCTGATTCCATTTTGAAAGATGATATTAATAGAGCTAATAAAGCAAAACAGGAGAAAAATAAGAGTGAAAATCAGATTGTGGCAAAAGAATTTGAGCAACAAATGAAGCCTAATACTAAACCATCTAGTGTTGCTTCTGAAATTAAATTGAAAAGTGCATGTTTACATGCCACCAAATCTGATATTGATGATCTAGATTTCAGCAAATCTATTTGCTATGCTTTTGTGTGCAAAGAGGCGTTATTTTCTTTCGAGGGTGTACCTTCCTCTTTGCCTCCTGCTGTCACTAACATTTTGCAGGAGTTCGCTGACGTCTTTCCACAAGACATGCCGCCGGGATTACCACCTATTCGAGGGATTGAGCATCAGATTGACTTAATTCCCGGTGCATCGCTACCCAACCGTGCACCATACCGTACCAATCCGGAGGAGACAAAGGAGATTATGCGTCAAGTCCAGGAGCTGCTCGACAAAGGTTATATACGGGAATCCCTTATTCCTTGTGATGTTCCTATTATTCTAGTGCCGAAAAAGGATGGTACATCACGTATGTGTGTTGATTGTAGAGGCACTAATAAAATTACTATTCGTTATCGTCATCCTATTCCTAGGCTAGATGATATGCTTGATGAATTGAGTGGCTCTACAATATTCTCCAAGGTTGATTTGCGTAGTGGATACCATCAAATTCGTATGAAATTGGGGTATGAATGGAAAACAACATTTAAAACTAAGTTTGGATTATATGAGTCGTCAGTCATGCCTTTTGGGTTAACTAATGCACCTAGTACTTTCATGAGATTAATGAACGAAGTTTTACGTGCTTTCATTGGACGATTTGTGGTAGTCTATTTTGATGATATACTAATTTATAGCAGATCTTTGGAGGAACATTTGGAACATTTACGTGTTGTTTTTATTGCTCTACGTGATGCACATTTGTTTGGTAACCTTGGGAAGTGCACCTTTTGCACCGACCGAGTATCTTTTCTTGGCTATGTTGTTACTCCGCAAGGAATTGAAGTTCATAAAGCCAAGATTGGAGCTATTGAGAATTGGCCGCAGCCCAAAACGGTCACACAAGTGAGAAGTTTGCTTGGCCTCGCTGGATTCTATAGGCGTTTTGTGAGAGATTTCAACTCCATTACTGCACCTCTCAATGAGCTTACAAAGAAGGATGTGCCTTTTGTTTGGGGTACCGCATAGGAAGAAGCCTTCATGGTATTGAAAGATAAGTTGACACATGCTCGTTAACTCCAACTTTCTGATTTTAATAAGACTTTTGAGCTTGAATGTGATGCTAGTGGAATTGGATTAGAAGGTGTGTTATTACAAGATGGCAAACATGTTGCATACTTTTCTAAAAAATTGAGTGGGCCTAGTCTGAATTATTCTACTTATGATAAAGAATTATGCTCTTGTTCGTACTTTAGAAACATGGCAACATTATTTATGGCCCAAAGAATTTGTTATATATTCTGATCATGAAACTTTGAAACATATTAAAAGTCAAGCTAAACTGAATCATAGACATGCTAAATGGGTTGAATTCATTGAGACTTTCCCTTATCTCATTAAACACAAGAAGGGTAAAGAAAATGTTATTGCTGATGCATTGTCTCGTAGTTATACTATGCTTTCACAACTTGACTTCAAAATATTTGGTTTCGAGACCATCAAAGATCAATATGTGCATGATGCGAATTTTAAAGATGTAATGGAGAATTGTAAAGAAGGAAGAACGTGGAACAAGTTCGTCATTAACGATGGATTTGTGTTTCATGCTAACAAGTTATGCATTCCAGCTAGCTCCGTTCGTCTTTTGTTGTTGTAGGAGGCGCATGGAGGAGGATTAATGGGACACTTTGGCGTGAAGAAGACGGAGGATATACTTGCTACACATTTCTTTTGGCCAAAGATGAGACGGGATGTTGAGTGTTTTGTTGCTCGTTGCACTACGTGTCAAAAAGCTAAGTCACGACTAAATCCTCATGGTTTATATATGCCTTTGCTTGTACCTAGTGTTCCTTGGGAGGATATATCTATTGACTTTGTTTTAGGTTTACCTCGAACAAATAAGGGGAGGGATGGCATATTTGTTGTCATGGATAGGTTCTCGAAAATGGCACACTTTATACCATGTCATAAAAGCGATGATGTTGTTAATGTTGTTGATTTGTTCTTTCGTGAAATTATTCGCTTGCATGGTGTGTCAAATACTACTTTTACAGATCGTGATCCTAAATTTCTTAGCCACTTTTGGAGATATTTATGGGCTAAGTTGGGGACTAAACTGCTTTTTAGTACTACTTGTCACCCCAAACTGATGGACAAATTGATGTAGTCAATAGAACATTGTCTACTATGCTTAGGGCTGTTTTGAAGAATAATAAGAAAATGTGGGGAAAATGCTTGCCTCATATTGAATTTGCTTATAATCGTTCATTGCATTCTACTACTAAGATGTGCCCTTTTCAAATTGTGTATGGTTTCCTACCTCGTGCACCTATTGATTTGTTGCCGCTTCCATCCTCGGAGAAGATTAATTTTGATGCTAAGCAACATGCCGAATTGATTTTAAAAGTGAATGAGTTAACTCAGGAAAACATTGAGTGTATGAATGCTAAATATAAACTTGCTGGAGATAAGGGTAGAAAACATGTTGTGTTTGCACCTGAAGATCTTGTTTGGTTACATTGGCGTAAGGATAGATTTCCTAATTTGTGCAAATCAAAGCTAATGCCACGTGCTGATGGTCCTTCTAAGGTGTTAGAGAAAATAAATGTTAATGCATATAAACTTGAGCTGCCTGCAGATTTTGGGGTTAGTCCCACTTTTAACATTGCAGATTTGAAGCCTTATTTGGGCGAGGAAGATGAGCTTCCCTCGAGGAAGACTTCATTTCAAGAAGGGGAGGATGATGAGGACATCAATACCATTGTTACACCCACAGCCCCCTACTGCTACATATACTAGACCAATTACTAGAGCTCACGCACGCCAATTAAATTATCAGATACTTTCGTTTCTTGGTAATGATTCTAATGTTCATGAGAATATGATGCTGCCTAAATTGGATACATTTGTTTTGCTTACAAATGAAGGGCCTGGCATGGATAAGAGGGATGAACACTGGAGCAAGACCAAGCATGGAGATGATGACATGCGCAAGGGGAACAAAAACGGAGTTGTGAGTGATGATTTCAGGATTTTGAAGCCACCATAAGGAGTGCATGAAGCCTTGGACGAAATATAAAAGAGGCCACTTCATAAATTTCGTCTAGAGGCTATTCTAGGTGTTGTGTCACCTTATTATTGGGCCAGGCCCATGTAATTTCAAAATACTCAAGTATAGGTTGTTTTTAGAGTCTGTATGTGTGGGGAAACAAGAGTTAGGGTTGGTTTAGGACCCCCCCCTCCAAGGGCCACGAAATTCCCCCTCCTCCTCCATAGATACAACCCTTAGGGCGTCGTTTAGACTTTGGGTTTTGTTTAGATTAAAAGTTCGCCATAGCTTCAACTTCGCGTACTTCGTTTGTGTTCAACGACCAGACAAAGGCGTCGCAGAACCCCACCTTCATTAATAAGGCTTTCCTCTTATATTCGCAATATCCATATTTCAATCTTTGTTTCTTACTGGTTCTTTGTTTGCTCGCAGGAAATAGACCTTCGTGGTCAGGTTGATCGTGCTCTGGCATGGTGAATAACCCTCGGAAGTTGGTTTAGCGATTGCTAAGGCGCGACGTCTCGCACGTTCGTAGTCGGATCGTCAAGGTCGACTCCCATAGAAAACAATAGCCTCCATCTCATCGAAACATCGGGACACCTTTGCCTCTATCAAGTGGTACCAGATTTCCAGGGTGCTCATTGAGATTTTACAGTTTTTCATAATTTAGATCGAGTCTGTTCTTCATACCTATATTCCATGACAAAGCCAAGAAAAAATTTAGGGTTAGTTCATCCTATCCGAACCAGTCTGAGCCTTTGCATAGTCTTTTCAGTATTTTGCTTTGTTGAAATTGCGGTTGCATCATCGTGTCAACTTGCCGGTCTTAGCATCTAGTCTTTTAGAGTTTCGAGGTCCGGTCATAAGTTATCATGCCGCCACCGCACCATCATCATCGTGCCTTCCATCTACCACCACCGCTTATCCACCACCGCTCTGAATCTGTATTCATATACCACCGCCAATCCGTATCCATATACCACCACTGATACGTATCTGTATACCTCCACCGCTGCCATATACCACCACCACTGCCATATCTTACCACCATATATCCACCACCAATCCGAGTTCCTTTCATATTAGGTTTTTTTGGTGATCCATCTAATTTCCAATTCGTGTTTCCTTGCCTGAGTAGGTTTCGAAAAAAGAGTCTGGAGACCCCCAGGCAGTTTTTAGGCCAAAATTTCCACGACAGGAAATATTGTTTCCCTATCATATTTTTAGGCTTTTCTAAGTCTTTTGAGAAAATAAAGTAAAGGAATAAAAAATAAGGTGGTTTACAAGTTTTTTAGGCCAGATGTTATGAATGTCTGGCAGAGCAAAGCTGATGACTACTCGATAGTTCAGTGTGCCATGCTTTACGTCTTAGAACCGGGACTTCAACGACGTTTTGAACGTCATGGAGCATATGAGATGTTCCAGCAGTTGAAGTTAATATTTCAAGAAAATGCCCGGATCGAGAGATATGAAGTCTCCAATAAGTTCTATAGCTGCAAGATGGAGGAGAATAGTTCCGTCAGTGAGCATATACTCAAAATGTCTGGGTATCATAATCACTTAACTCAACTGGGAGTTAATCTTCCTCTTGATAGTGTCATTGACAGAGTTCTTCAATCACTACCACCAAGCTACAAAAGCTTCGTGATGAACTATAATATGCAAGGTATAAATAAGACAATTCACGAGCTCTTCGCGATGCTAAAAGCTGCGGAGGTAGAAATCAAGAAGGAGCATCAAGTGTTGATGGTCAACAAGACCGCCAGTTTCAAGAAAAAGGGCAAAGGGAAGAAGAAGGGGAACTTCAAGAAAAACAGCAAACAAGTTGCTTCTCAGGAGAAGAAACCCAAGTCTGGACCTAAGCCTGAGACCGAGTGCTTCTACTGCAAACAGACTAGTCATTGGAAGCGGAACTGCCCCAAGTATTTGGCGGATAAGAAGGATGGAAAGGTGAACAAAGGTATATGTGATATTGATACGTCTCCGTCGTATCTACTTTTCCAAACACTTTTGCCCTTGTTTTGGACTCTAACTTGCATGATTTGAATGGAACTAACCCGGACTGACGCTGTTTTCAGCAGAATTACCATGGTGTTATTTATGTGCAGAAACAGAAGTTCTCGGAATGGCCTGAAACTTCACGGAGCAACTTTTTGGAAAATATAAAAAATCCTTGCAAAAGATGAAGACCAGGGGGCAAACCACCTGTCCATGAGGGTGGGGGCGCCACTGCCCCCCTAGGGCGCGCCCCCCTACCTCATGGGCCGCCTGGAGCTCCTCCGACCTCAAGTCCACCTCTATATATTTACTTTCGGGGAGAAAAAAATCAGAGAGAAGGATTCATTGCGTTTTACAACACGGAGCTGCCGCCAAGCCCTAAAACCTCTCGGGAGGGCTGATCTGGAGTCCGTTCGGGGCTCCGGAGAGGGGAATCCGTCGCCATCGTCATCATCAACCATCCTCCATCACCAAATTCATGATGCTCACCGCCGTGCGTGAGTAATTCCATCGTAGGCTTGCTGGACGGTGATGGGTTGGATGGGATCTATCATGTAATCGAGTTAGTTTTGTTAGGGTTTGATCCCTAGTATCCACTATGTTCTGAGATTGATGTTGCTATGACTTTGCTATGCTTAATGCTTGTCACTAGGGCCCGAGTGCCATGATTTCAGATCTGAACTTATTATGTTTTCATAAATATATGAGAGTTCTTGATCCTATGTTGCAAGTCTATAGTCACCTATTATGTGTTATGATCCGTTAACCCCGAAGTGACAATAATCGGGATACTTACCGGTGATGACCGTACTTTGAGGAGTTCATGTATTCACTATGTGTTAGTGCTTTGTTCTGGTACTCTATTAAAAGGAGGCCTTAATATCCCTTAGTTTCTGTAAGGACCCCGCTGCTACGGGAGGGTAGGACAAAAGATGTCATGCAAGTTCTTTTCCATAAGCACGTATGACTATATTCGGAATACATGCCTACATTATATCAATGAACTGGAGCTAGTTCTGTGTCACCCTAGGTTATGACTGTTACATGATGAACCGCATCCGGCATAATTCTCCATCACTGATCCATTGCCTACGAGCTTTCCACATATTGTTCTTCGCTTATTTACTTTTTCGTTGCTATTGCTATCATCACTACAAAATACCAAAAAACATTGCTTTTACTACTATTACCTTTTGCTATCGTTACCACTACTATCATATTACTTTGCTACTAAACAATTTGCTGCATATACTAAGTTTCCAGGTGTGGTTGAATTGACAACTCAGCTGCTAATACTTGAGAGTATTCTTTGGCTCCCCTTGTGTTGAATCAATAAATTTGGGTTGAATACTTTACCGTTGAAAACTGTTGCGATCCCCTATACTTGTGGGTTAGCAAGACTATTTTTTGGCGCCGTTGCCGGGGAGCATAGCTCTATTCTTTGAGTCACTTGGGATTTATATTTGTTTATCGTTATGAAGAACTTGAGAGATCCTAAAACCAAGATTTATCCCTCAACTACGAGGGGAGGTAAGGAACTGCCATCTAGCTCTGCACTTGATTCACCTTCTGTTTTGAGTAAGCTTGCGACACCTAAACCTGCTTCTGCTATTCGTTCTGATATGTCGCATGTTATTGATGATGTCACTTCTGCTATGCATGATACTTATGATGAAATTACTTCTATGCTTGATACTACTGTGTCACTTGGTGAATTTCTTGATGAACAACTTGCTAGGGCTGGAGAGAATGAAAATATTGAATCTAATAATACTGATGAAAGTGATGATGAAGACTTGCCTGTTATTCCTAAGGGTTATGTTTTTGATAAGGAAGCTTCTTTAGCTATTTTAGCTTGCAAAGATAGATATGAACTTAAGAGGTTATTAGCTAAATGGAATCAGCAATCTCTAAATGCTAGAATGAAACCTGACCCTGCTTTTGCTACTTCACCTATCTGTGTTACCGATAAGGATTATGAATTCTCAGTTGATCCTGATATAATTACTTTGGTTGAATCTGATCCTTTTCATGGCTATGAATCTGAAACTGTTGTGGCACATCTTACTAAATTAAATGATATAGCTACCCTGTTCACTAATGATGAGAGAACTCTCTACTTTTATATCCTTAAAATATTTCCGTTCTCATTAAAGGGTGATGCTAAGATATGGTTTAATTCTCTTGATCCTAGTTGTGTGTGTAGTCCCTAGGATATGATTTATTACTTCTCTGCTAAATATTTCCCTACTCATAAGAAACAGGCTGCTTTAAGGGATATATATAATTTTGTGCAAATTGAAGAAGAGAATCTCCCACAAGCTTGGGGGAGGCTTCTCAAGTTACTTAATGCTTTGCCTAATCATCCTCTTAAGAAAAATGAAATACTTGATATCTTTTATAATGGACTAACTGATGCCTCCAAAGATTACCTGGATAGTTGTGTTGGTTCTGTTTTCAGGGAAAGAACACCAGATGAAGCTGAAATTCTATTGAATAATATGCTGACAAATGAAAATAATTGGACACCTCCTGAGCCAGTTCCTGAGCCTATTCCTAAACCAACTCCGAAGAAGAGGGGTATTCTATTTCTCGGTCCTGAAGATATGCAGGAGGCAAAGAAATCTATGAAAGAAAAAGGTATTAAAGCTGAAGATGTTAAGAATTTACCTCCTATTGAAGAAATACATGGTCTTAATTTACCGCCTGTTGAAGAAAAACATGGTCTTGATAACCCGACATAGGTAGTAAAGGTAAATTCTCTCTATAGATATGATAAAGCTGAAATCCCATTTACTAAGTTTGCTAGCCCATGCTTAGATGAGTTTGATAAATTTATGGCTAAGCAAGAAGATTTTAATGCTTATTTTGGTAGACAATTCAAATACAATTCAAATATGCTTGAACACTTGGATGATTATATGGCTAATGTTAAAAGTGAACTTAAACTTATTAGTAAACATGCTTCTATGGTTACCACTCAAGTAGAACAAGTACTTAAATCTCAAAATGATTTGCTCAATGAATTGAATAGTAAGAATAATGATAATGTTGTTAGAGTTATGACTAGAGGTGGTAAAATGACTTAGGAACCTTTGTATCCTGAAGGCCACCCTAAGAGAATTGAGCAAGATTCTTAGAGAAATAATGTAGATGCACCTAGTCCTTCTAAAAGGAAGAAAAAGAAAAATGATAAGACCTTGCATGCTTCTAGTGAACCTATTACTGAAACACCTGAGAATCCAAATGATATTTCTATTTTTGAAGCTGAAACACAATCTGGTAATGAACCTAAAACTAGTAATAAAGTTAATGATAATGTTCATGATGATGCTCAACCTAGTAATGATAATGATATAGAAATTGAACCTGCTGTTGATCTTGATAACCCACAATCAAAGAATCAACGTTATGATAAGAAAGAATTTGTTGCTAGGAAACACGGTAAAGAAAGAGAACCATGGGTTCATAAACCCATGCCTTTTCCTCCCAAACCATCCAAGAAAAAGGATGGTGAGGATTTTGAGCGCTTTGCTGAAATGATTAGACCAATCTTTTTGCGTATGCGATTAACTGATATGCTCAAAATGAATCCTTGTGCTAAGTATATGAAAGATATTGTTACTAACAAAAGAAAGATACCGGAAGCTGAAATTTCCACCATGCTTGCTAATTATACTTTTAAGGGTGGAATACCAAAGAAACTTGGAGATCCAGGAGTACCCACTATACCATGCTCCATTAAAAGAAACTATGTTAAACTGCTTTATGTGATCTTCGAGCCGGTGTTAGTGTTATGCCTCTCTCTTTGTATCGTAGACTTGACTTGAATAAGTTGACACCTACTGAAATATCTTTGCAAATGGCTGATAAATCAACTGCTATACCTGTCGGTATTTGTGAGGATGTGCCTATTGTAGTTGCAAACGTTACTATTTTAACGGACTTTGTTATCCTTGATATTCCTGAGGACGATAGTATGTCTATTATTCTTGGAAGACCCTTTTTGAATACTGCAGGGGCTGTTATTGATTGCACTAAAGGCAATGTCACTTTTCATGTTAATGGTAATGAGCATACGGTACATTTTCCGAGAAAACAACCTCAAGTCCACAGTATCAATTCTATTGCAAAGATCCATCAATTATATTTGGAGGTTTTGAATTTCCTCTTCCTACTGTCAAGAAGAAATATGATATTCTTATTGTTGGGGATGTGCATATCCCCATTGAGGTAACATAGTGTTATTCGTAATTTTCTACGGTTCCATGTTATTCAGAATGAGTTTGTTAACAAGACCTAATCAACCTTGTTAGTGGATTCCTTTTGATGAGCATGAGATGGATGAAACTAGAAGGCACAACCTTCTGTACCCCACTTTTACTTTTTGTTATTTATATTAGATAAAAATAAATATTTTTCTGTCTGTTATCTGATTATCCGTGCAATATAAAAATACCCCAAAAATAAAAGTTCTCCAAATGCCCTGAAATTTAAATATGTTTTTTTCTAGAATATTTGAGAATATTTGGCACTGAGAACACAGCAGGGGGGTCATCCACCTGGCCACGAGGGTGGAGGGCGCGCCCTACCCCCCTGGGCGTGCCCCGTGCCTCGTGGGCCCATGGTGGCCCTCCTCCACTTATCCTTTAACCCACACACTCCTTCTTCCTCCCACAAACACGAATATCCAGCTCAAACCCGAGTCCAAGCTCGTTTTGCTGCCATTTTCGATCTCCTTGCTCAAAGCACCCCTCACAAAACTGCTGGGGGAGATTTTTCCTTGGTATGTGACTCCTCCATTGGTCCAATTAGTTTTTGTTCTAGTGCTTTATTCATTGCAAATTTGTGCTGCCTAGGTGACCATGTTCTTGAGCTTGCATGTCAAATTTGTATGGTTCCAAGTAGTTTTGATACATGATATAGGCCCTAGGCACTTGTAGGAGTAGTTGCTATCAATATTATTTAGTTTGGTTTACTTTTATTTTGAAGTTACTAAAAAATCAGAATTTTTCAGAGGAAAAAATATGCTTAGGAAAATGTTCCAAGGTGGTTCTTCAAGGAAGCAAGGACCCAGGCTTGCAATGCGTGATGCTGATGAAGAGCCACCAAGAGACGCTCTAGTGCGTCCTTGTGAATGGCCTTCAGAAAATTTTATGGATCAAGCGGGAATTAAAGAAGAATTTAACACATATTTGCGTAACGCCGATTTGGTGAGCTTCGAGGAAGAGAAGTGCAGCCAGTATCACCAGCTCACTAGTTCCTTTGTGAGGAGGTTTGAATTTTCATCTTCACGTAATTCTCCAACTGTCCTGTTTGATCTTTATGAAAATTCTTACACTATGGACTTAGAGGATTTTACCACTACTTGCAAACTTCCACAATGGGGTAGTATCAGGGATCCTCGCAAATCTGAATTTAGAGATTTTCTTGCTAGTATAACTGTGGGGGAATCTAGAGATATAACACAAGCTACCATAGGGAGCATTAATTTTCCTTCTATACATTATTTTGCTCTCTTCATAGGTAGATGCATAAATGGTAAAGATGAAGCATGTCATATGTGTCTTCCTGACCTCAGTATCCTTAGGAGTGCTGTGTTAGGAGACAAATCTTATAATTTGGGAGCCATTGTTGCACGTAGGTTGCATCTTAATAGATTTAATGGAGATTTCTTTGGTGGAATTTATGCAACCTACGTTGATAATTTTCTTGGTATAGCCATACGCGAGGATGACATTGAGTTGCCTCCCGCTTATTTAGATTTTAATGCTATGGTTCACCACCAGTTTGTCGAGAGGAATGAATCACCTCTCCAATATCGCTTAATCCTTGACAGACGTTGTGCTATCCGTATTACTCTCCCTACTCCTGCCTTCTTTGATTATCAGGCAAAAGGAAGACATGTTATTACCAGAGAGGGGGCAGATGAGTATGAGAGGAGGGCTGAGGCCGCTCGTCGCCACGCTGCAGCTTAGGAGGCAATAGCCGCTGCATCTTAGTACGACCCCAACTACTATTATGGATATCCTCCAGGCCAGCCGTGGCCATAGACCAACTTAGGCCAAAAGCCTAAGCTTGGGGGAGTACGTATTTCCCACCGACATTACATTTATGTTCACACACTCATTGCCAGATGTCGGTGCTCATACTTTTTTATTGTATCATCCATGATAGTTTACTTTCCTTTTTATGTTTTCTTCTTGTGTGTTTAATAAATCTTAAGAAAAACCAAAAAAAGTTGTAGCTTTTAATTAGTTTACTTTCCATGCTTGTAGTAGTAATTAAAAAAGAAAACCCAAAAAAGATTTCCTGTTCTTCTTTTGCTTGTTGGGAGCTTTCCCGTGTAAATAGTATTATTTCTTTTCTTTTCTTTGGGGGTCGATAGGAGAAGACCATAATTAAATTGTTGAAGTGGCTCTTATATGCATTATTGTTGATCTGACAAAAGAGCCCATATTGCCTTGTCTTCTCCTGTTTATTGAATGCTTGCAGATTCCAGCTTAGTCCAATGCACACGCACTATTATTATTATTCACATCGTTCGGTCATGCAAGTGAAAGGCAATTATGACGATATATGATGGACTTATTGAGATGAGAAAAGCTGGTGTGAACTCGACCTCTTTTGTTTTTGTAAATATGATTAGTTCATCGTTCCTGATTCAGCCTATTATGAATAAACATGTTTGCATTGACAACTAGAGATCATAGTTCATGCGCCATGCTTGATTAGCTATGAGTTATAATGGTTTACCTTGAGTGCCAACATGCTATTGAAATGGTTATGATGTGGGTATGATAGGGTGGTATCCTCCTCTGAATGATTTAAGTGACTTGACTTGGTGCATGTTCACACATGTAGTTGAAAAAATCAACATAGCTTTCACTAAATTTATGTTCATGGTGGATTATATCCTGCTCATGCTTGCATTCAGTGTTGATTAATTTTAATTCATGTTCATGACTGTTGTCGCTCTCTAGCTGGTTGCTTCCCAGTCTTTTGCTAGCCTTCACCTGTACTAAGCGAGAATACTGCTTGTGCATCCAATCCCTTAAACCCCAAAGTTATTCCATATGAGTCCACCATACCTACCTACATACAGTATCTACCTGCTATTCCAAGTAAATTTGTATGTGCCAAACTCTAAACCTTCAAATAAATATCTTGTTTTGTATGCTCGAATAGCTCATGTATCAACTAGGGTTGTCTGTATCTTCCATGTTAGGCGGGTTATTCTCAAGAGGAGTGGACTCCGCTCCTCACTCATGAGAAAGTGGCTGGTCACCGGGATGCCCAGTCCCATGCTTTATGCAAACTAAATCAAAATGATTGCAAACAAAACTCCCCCTGGGACTTTTGTTAGTTGGAGGCACTCGTTGCTTCGAGCAAGCCATGGATTGATGCTTGTTGGTGGAAGGGGGAGTATAAACTTTACCATTCTATTTGGGAACCGCCTATAATGTGTGTAGCATGGAAGATATCGCCATCTCTTGGTTGTTATGTTGACAATGAAAGTACACCGCTCAAAATATTATTCATCTCTATTTCAAAACCGAGCTCTCGCACCTCTACAAATCCCTGCTTCCCTCTGTGAAGGGCCTATCTATTTACTTTTATGTTGAGTCATCATCCTCTTATTAAAAAGCACCAGTTGGAGAGCACTGCTGTCATTTGCATTCATTATTGTTAGTTTACATTGGGTATGACTTGACTGGATCTCTTTTACCATGAATTACAATGTCTAGTTAGTCCTTGATCTTTAAAGGTGCTCTGCATTTATGTTTTGCGGTCTTAGAAAGGGCTAGCGAGATACCATCTTGTTATATCATATTATGATTGTTTTGAGAAAGTGTTGTCATTCGAGATTTATTATTATTGCTCGCTAGTTGATTATGCCATTGATATGAGTAAACTTGAGACCTAAGCATTATTGCCAATGTGGTTAGTTATAATCTTTGCTAAAAACTTGAATGCTGGCTTTACATATTTACAACAACAAGAGCAAACAGAGTTTGTAAAAGTTTTTCTTTATCACTTTCAATTTGTCAACTAAATTGCTTGAGGACAAGCAAAGGTTTAAGCTTGGGGGAGTTGATACGTCTCTGTTGTATCTACTTTTCCAAACACTTTTGCCCTTGTTTTGGACTCTAACTAGCATCATTTGAATGGAACTAACCCAGACTGACGTTGTTTTCAGCAGAATTACCATGGTGTTATTTATGTGCAGAAACAAAAGTTCTCAGAATGACCTGAAACTTCACGAAGCAACTTTTTGGAAAATATAAAAAATCCTTGCAAAAGATGAAGACCAGGGGGCCCACCACCTGTCCACGAGGGTAGGGGCGCGCCCCCTACCTCGTGGCCCCCCTGGAGCTCCTCCGACCTCAAGTCCAACTCTATATATTTGCTTTCAGGGAGAAAAAAATCAGAGAGAAGGATTCATCATGTTTTACGATACGGAGCCGCCGCCAAGCCCTAAAACCTCTTGGGAGGGCTGATCTGGAGTCCGTTCGGGGCTCCGGAGAGGGGAATCTGTCGCCATCGTCATCATCAACCATCCTCCCTCACCAATTTCATGATGCTCACCGCCGTGCGTGAGTAATTCCATCGTCGGCTTGCTGGACGGTGATAGGTTGGATGGGATCTATCATGTAATCGAGTTAGTTTTGTTAGGGTTTGATCCCTAGTATCCACTATGTTCTGAGATTGATGTTGCTATGACTTTGCTATGCTTAATGCTTGTCACTAGGGCCCGAGTGCCATGATTTCAGATCTGAACTTATTGTGTTTTCATCAATATATGAGAGTTCTTGATGCTATCTTGCAAGTCTATAGTCACCTATTATGTGTTATGATCCGTTAACCCTGAAGTGACAATAAATGGGATACTTACTGGTGATGACCGTAGTTTGAGGAGTTCGTGTATTCACTATGTGTTAGTGCTTTGTTCCGGTACTCTATTAAAAGGAGGCCTTCATATCCCTTAGTTTCCGTAAGGACCCCACTGCGACGGGAGGGTAGGACAAAAGATGTCATGCAAGTTCTTTTCCATAAGCACATATGACTATATTCGGAATACATGCCTACATTATATCAATGAACTGGACCTAGTTCTGTGTCACCCTAGGTTATGACTGTTACATGATGAACCGCATCCGGCATAATTCTCCATCACTGATCCATTGCCTACAAGCTTTCCACATATTGTTCTTCTCTTATTTACTTTTCCGTTGCTATTGCTATCATCACTACAAAATACCGAAAACATTACTTTTACTACTATTACCTTTTTCTATCATTACCACTACTATCATATTACTTTGCTACTAAACACTTTGCCGCATATACTAAATTTCCAGGTGTGGTTGAATTGACAACTCAGCTGCTAATACTTGAGAGTATTCTTTGGCTCCCCTTGTGTCGAATCAATAAATTTGGGTTGAATACTTTACCCTCGAAAACTGTTGCGATCCCATATACTTGTGTGTTATCGGATATACATGTTATTGATGTGTACCTTACCAGAGCTCACAGTAGCACCTGGTGTCGGTGTCAAAACCGGCGGATCTCGGGTAGGGGGTCCCGAACTGTGCGTCTAAGGCGGATGGTAACACTACAAAAAAGACACATCCGTGACATTTTGGGCCGAACAAATTTTTTTTCTGTCATACATATGACACTTCTATGACGATAATTGTCACAAAACCCGGTATCATCATAGATGTGGTGGGCTCCTACTTCTATGACAAAAAATCATGACAAAAAATGGGCTTTTCGTCCTGGGCGGGCCGGAGACGCAGCTGCATGACATTCTTTGGGCCGTCCATGACGAAAAAAACCGTGGTAGAAGCGAGGGGGAGGAAAATTTCAGGGAGTTCCCGGTTACGGTGGGAGGTCAGGGGCCGAGCGATGCCCGTTTCTCTCATACACGTATGTGCGTGTGTGTGAGGCGTTGGCTCTAACTGAACCCGAGCGAGGCGTTGGGCTCTAACTGAACCCGAGCGATTGCACTGCAGGCTACGAGTTACTGAACCCGAGCGATCGCTCGATGGTTGTTCACTGAACCCGATCGAGCGATTCCTTCGCTACTGCTGCTAACTGAAGCCGATCGATGGGATGAACAGTGAGCGTTGCGGGGGGGTTTGGATGAACAGTGAGCGGTGGCGTTGCCTCTGGATGAACAGGACCCCGTGGTGTGGTGGAGGGCTGGATGAACAGTAGACGGTGGAGGGGTTCCCGTGGAGGGGTGGATGAGCAGGACCCCATGGTGTGGAGGGCTGGATGAACAGTAGACGGTGGAGGGGTGGTTGAACAGGA